>NC_134831.1:89516923-89571682 GCF_004210375.1 Tachypleus tridentatus
ATCAAATATTTTAGTGGACGTGTTCTATCGGACTCTTCACAAACCATATTTCAAGTCAAAACACGATATATGACGTCTTCTATTTTGATCTAGTTTGTTCCAATTTTTTCTTTGCATCATATTTGATACGAAAACATATTTAATTTTTATGGGGTAAACTGAAGTATCTTTGTAACCTAAAATTAGGTATCAAATTTGGTCTAAAAATGAACCATGTGTGCTGAGTTTCTGAACAAAAAACGCTCACGTTTGACACAATATTGTTACACAAGCCCACTCAAAGTTACATAAACTATCCTTCTGAGATCTTAATTACAGCTTCATCTAAGGTTAGAGTAGATTTGTTTTAGTTTTTTTTTTGTCATCCCATTTAAAGACGGTTGGTTTGGAGAGTAACACCATATGGTAAAAGGACGAGCAGTTACCGAAGTATTAGTCAGGCAAGCAAAACTAGGTTAGTAGTTTCAACCCCAAATTTTAAAATAACCACATGGTTGGACGGTTATTATTAATTATCAACTTTAAGCCTAGTTTTACTAAATGTAATGAATTTCTAATTAAATAGCGTTTAGCATCATGTGACATTAGCTTCAGTGGTTATTTTAAACAATTATGTTTGATTCTGCTGTACCAAATGCATGAAGGTAATGACAAGAAACTGTTGATGTAAATTCCATGGCGTTATTATACAGAAAGATAATAACACTATTCTAGAGACAAAGTTACAACCATGTACTTTAAAGAATCTGTATAGTTCTGTAAAGTATAGGTCTGTTCTCAATAATGAGGCTGCAATCCCAAAGCTAATGTTGGTTGGTCACTTGCTGTGGTTTGTTGATATTTATTGACAAAAAGTTATTATGTCTAAACACGTTAGATGTGGAAAGAAAGTCGCGGCCAAAAAAAGAACTAATGAAATTAAAAATAGTTATTTAAGACATTTTCATTGTTGAATATTGGTAAATCAGAACAGTCAGCCTTGCTAACTTATGAAGGTATATTTACTGTAAAATAATTATAAATGCTGTAGTGCTGCTACCAGTTTAATCGACAACTTCGATTTTATTTCTCCAGTTCACACACTTAGACCTTCTTTCACACCTAGTATTTACAGACTCTTCTGATATTATTGTTTGTTTGTTTTTTGAATTTCGCAGAAAGCTATTCGAGGGCTATATCTGTGCTAGCCGTCCCTAATTTAGCAGTGTAAGACTAGAGGGAAGGCAACTAGTCATCACCACCCACCGCCAACTCTTGGGCCACTCTTTTACCAACGAATAGTTGGATTGACCGCGATATTATAGCGTCCTCACCGCTAAAAGGTTGAGCATATTTGGTGCGACGGGGATTCGAACCCGCGACCGTCAGATTAGGAATCGCACGCTTTAGCACGCTTGGCCATGCCAAGAGGCTTAGATTATTATTAAAACTGTTAATACTTTCTCACCGGTTACGTACTATAATACGTTATAATTGTTCTCTCTTACTTCGTGTATGATATGCCGAATTCCCTCCTTCAAAGTTATACAAATATTATTTAAATATAGAAACGAATCCGGACGTTTTTATTATTATTATAGTTTCTTCATTAACATATTTGTTATACAAAGAGAAAGAGTCTCGAGTTGTCCTTGCAAAGACATCTAACAGTTTTTGGGTTTTCTTGGTTAGCATTTGATTCCTAGGTTGATGCTGTAGTTTTCATTAGTTCATTTACTTCAACGACAAAACAACAACAACAACAAAAACAAGAAGTTTATGAATGTTATTAACATGCCATCTAGTTAGTAGTCATGACAACAAACACGAGATACTGATAGGAATATTAAAATGCTGGACCTCTCTTAGTGCTAATTACACCGTCGTCATTCTTTAGGAAACTGGACCTCTCTTAGTGCTAATTACACCGTCATAATTCTTTAAAAAGCTGGACCTCTCTTAGTGCCAATTACACCGTCGTCATTCTTTAGGAAACTAGACCTCTCTTAGTGCTAATTACACCGTCGTCGTTCTTTAGAAAACTGGACCTCTCTTAGTGCTTATTACACCGTCGTCATTCTTTAGGAAACTGGACCTCTCTTAGTACTAATTACACCGTCGTCATTCTTTAGGAAACTGGTCCTCTCTTAGTGCTAATTATACCGTCATCATTCTTTAAGAAACTGGACCTCTCTTAGTGCTAATTACACCGTCGTCATTCTTTAGGAAACTGGACCTCTCTTAGTGCCAATTACACCGTCGTCATTCTTTAGGAAACTGGACCTCTCTTAGTGCTAATTACACCGTCGTCGTTCTTTAAAAAACTGGACCTCTCTTAGTGCTTATTACACCGTCATCCTTCTTTAGGAAACTGGACCTCTCTTAGTACTAATTACACCGTCGTCATTCTTTAGGAAACTGGATCTCTCTTAGTACTAATAACACCGTCGTCATTCTTTAGGAAACTGGTCCTCTCTTAGTGCTAATTATACCGTCATCATTCTTTAAGAAACTGGACCTCTCTTAGTGCTAATTACACCGTCGTCATTCTTTAGGAAACTGGACCTCTCTTAGTGCCAATTACACCGTCGTCATTCTTAGGAAACTGGACCTCTTAGTGCTAATTACACCGTCGTCGTTCTTTAAAAAACTGGACCTCTCTTAGTGCTTATTACACCGTCATCCTTCTTTAGGAAACTGGACCTCTTTTAGTACTAATTACACCGTCGTCATTCTTTAAGAAACTGGATCTCTCTTTGTGCTAATTATACCATCGTCGTTCTTTAGGAATCTGGACCTCTCTTAGTGCTAATTACACCGTCGTCTTTCTTTACGAAACTAGACCTCTCTTAGTGCTAATTACACCGTCGTCATTCTTTAGGAATCTGGACCTCTCTTAGTGCTAATTACACCGTCGTTGTTCTTTAGAAAACTGGACCTCTCTTAGTGCTTATTACACCGTCGTCATTCTTTAGGAAACTGGACCTCTCTTAGTACTGATTACACCGTCGTCATTCTTTAGGAAACTGGACCTCTCTTAGTACTGATTACACCGTCGTCATTCTTTAGGAAACTGGACCTCTCTTAGTACTAATTACACCGTCGTCATTCTTTAGGAAACTGGATCTCTCTTAGTACTAATAACACCGTCGTCATTCTTTAGGAAACTGGTCCTCTCTTAGTGCTAATTATACCGTCATCATTCTTTAAGAAACTGGACCTCTCTTAGTGCTAATTACACCGTCGTCATTCTTTAGAAACTGGACCTTTCTTAGTGCCAATTACACCGTCGTCATTCTTTAGAAACTGGACCTCTTAGTGCTAATTACACCGTCGTCGTTCTTTAAAAACTGGACCTCTCTTAGTGCTTATTACACCGTCATCCTTCTTTAGGAAACTGGACCTCTCTTAGTACTAATTACACCGTCGTCATTCTTTAAGAAACTGGATCTCTCTTTGTGCTAATTATACCGTCGTCGTTCTTTAGGAATCTGGACCTCTCTTAGTGCTAATTACACCGTCGTCTTTCTTTACGAAACTAGACCTCTCTTAGTGCTAATTACACCGTCGTCATTCTTTAGGAATCTGGACCTCTCTTAGTGCTAATTACACCGTCGTTGTTCTTTAGAAAACTGGACCTCTCTTAGTGCTTATTACACCGTCGTCATTCTTTAGGAAACTGGACCTCTCTTAGTACTGATTACACCGTCGTCATTCTTTAGGAAACTGGACCTCTCTTAGTACTGATTACACCGTCGTCATTCTTTAGGAAACTGGTACTCTCTTAGTGCTAATTACACCGTCATCATTCTTTAAGAAACTGGACCTCTCTTAGTGCTAATTACACCGTCGTCATTCTTTAGGAAACTGAACCTCTCTTAGTGCCAATTACACCGTAGTCATTCTTTAGGAAACTGGACCTCTCTTGGTGCTAATTACACCGTCGTCGTTCTTTAGGAAACTGGACCTCTTTTAGTGCTAATTACACCGTCGTCATTCTTTAGGAAACTGGACCTCTCTTAGTGCTAATTACACCGTCGTCATTCTTTAAGAAACTAGACCTCTCTTAGTGCTAATTACACCGTCGTCATTCTTTAGGAAACTAGACCTCTCTTAGTGCTTATTACACCGTCATAATTCTTTAAGAAACTGGACCTCTCTTAGTGCTAATTACACCGTCGTCATTCTTTAGGAAACTGGACCTCTCTTAGTGCTAATTACACCGTCGTCATTTTTTAGGACACTAGACCTCTCTTAGTGCTAATTACACCGTCTTCATTCTTTAGGAAACTCGACCTCTCTTAGTGCTAATTACACCGTCGTCATTCTTTAGGAAACTAGACCTCTCTTGGTGCTAATTACACCGTCGTCATTCTTTAGGAAACTGGACCTCTTTTAGTGCTAATTACACCGTCGTCATTCTTTAGGAAACTGGACCTCTCTTAGTGCTAATTACACCGTCATCATTCTTTAAGAAACTGGACCTCTCTTAGTGCTAATTACACCGTCGTCATTCTTTAGGAAACTGGTCCTCTCTTAGTGCTAATTACACCGTCATAATTCTTTAAGAAACTGGATCTCTCTTAGTGCTAATTACTCCGTCGTCATTCTTTAGGAAACTGGACCTCTCTTAGTGCCAATTACACCGTCGTCATTCTTTAGGAAACTGGACCTCTCTTAGTGCTAATTACACCGTCGTCATTCTTTAGGAAACTGGACCTCTCTTAGTGCTAATTACACCGTCATCATTCTTTAAGAAACTGGACCTCTCTTAGTGCTAATTACACCGTCGTCATTCTTTAGGAATCTGGACCTGTCTTAGTGCTAATTACATCGTCGTCATTCTTTAGGAAACTAGATCTCTCTTAGTGCTAATTACACCGTCGTCATTCTTTAGGAAACTGGTCCTCTCTTAGTGCTAATTACACCGTCGTCGTTCTTTAGGAAACTGGACCTCTCTTAGTGCTAATTACACCGTCACCATTCTTTAAGAAACTGGACCTCTCTTAGTGCTAATTACACCGTCATCATTCTTTAGGAAACTGGACCTCTCTTAGGGCCAATTACACCGTCGTCATTCTTTAGGAATCTGGACCTGTCTTAGTGCTAATTACACCGTCGTCATTCTTTAGGAAACTTGACCTCTCTTAGTGCTAATTACACCGTCGTCATTCTTTGGGAAACAGATCCTCTCTTAGTGCTAATTACACCGTCGTCGTTCTTTAGGAATCTGGACCTCTCTTATTACGAATTACACCGTCGTCATTCTTTAGGAAACTGGACCTCTCTTAGTGCTAATTACACCGTCATCATTCTTTAGGAAACTAGACCTCTCTTAG
Organism: Tachypleus tridentatus; assembly: GCF_004210375.1. Lineage (NCBI taxonomy): Eukaryota > Metazoa > Arthropoda > Merostomata > Xiphosura > Limulidae > Tachypleus > Tachypleus tridentatus. Next base: position 89,522,242 of record NC_134831.1, read on the forward strand.
TGCTAATTACACCGTCGTCATTCTTTAGGAAACTAGACCTCTCTTAGTGCTAATTACACCGTCGTCATTCTTTAGGAAACTGGACCTTTCTTAATGCTAATTACACCGTCATAATTCTTTAAGAAATTTGACCTCTCTTAGTGCTAATTACACCGTCATAATTCTTTAAGAAACTGGTCCTCTTTTAGTGCTAATTACACCGTCATAATTCTTTAAGAAACTGGACCTCTCTTAGTGCCAATTACACCGTCATCATTCTTTAGGAAACTGGACTTTTCTTAGTGCCAATTACACCGTCGTCATTCTTTAGGAAACTGGACCTTTCTTAGTACTAATTACACCGTTGTGATTCTTTAAGGAACAATTTCTGTATTAAACTAGTTATCAACATAATTATTTATCCTAATTAAAATACACTTAACCTGTGTAAATGTAGAGGTTAATCTTGTGTGATAAGCTTTATCTTTATATACTAATAAAGTGTCGCAGCAGATTTCGACGACGGTCAACTTGTCCAACACATACATGTTTGGTAGATGGAAAATTTTCGATCATTCCACACTTCAATGAGTCTGAGTTGGCTTCAGTGGAAGGTAAACGTCACAATTTTTTCCAAGAGAAATGAGATTGTTAAATGATTTAGAGTAAAAGCAAACAACAAAACCAAGACTCCTGTCAGAAAATCGATGTTTACTAACCACACACAAGGATAGGCCCGCCTCGACCCTCTTAGTACGAGGGTCGCACGTTTCAGTTCCCGTATCACTAAGCATGATCGTCCTTACTTCCTTGGAAATGTTATAACGTTTCGGTCAATTCCACTATTCGTTAGTAAAGAAGTAGCCCAAGCGTTGATGACTAGCTGCTTTCCCTATGGTCTTACACTGCTAATCTGGGATAGCTGACGAAGATAGCCTCGTGTAGTTTTGCGCAAAATTAAAAAACAGACAACTAAACACGCTTGGAAACTAAAGCGGTTTCAGACATACCTGATAAATACAGACTGTATTTTTATTTACGAGAAAAACTGTTGAAGATTCTGTAAATTAATTAATTACACTTTACTATGTATTAATGGGCTTCTAACGGACTTTTCGTTAAATGTGATAAAGCAATGTTCAAGATTATCCTACTTATCTTAAGATGACGATTACCATTTGATAATAGCATATGTGCTGTAATATAACACTTGAAAAACGTCACTAGTGTGATAAGAAAATATAATCTTCAGGTGTATGCTGTAATATTACACTAGACAACCATCAGTAATATGATAAGTGGGAATATAACCCTATTGTGTATATCCCACCCATGTTGTTGCTTGAACTTATAGAAAATATAATATATAATCATATATGCTAGTAAAATAGGTTTCTCCATTTTAATTAAATCCATTACACTCTACGGGGGTACAAAGTAACGCTGATTTAGCTGGATTTATAACACTCTACGGGGGTACAAAGTAACGCTGATTTTGCTGAATCCATTACATTCTACGGGGGTACAAAGTAACGCTGATTTAGCTGGATTTATAACATTCTACGGGGGTACAAAGTAACGCTGATTTAGCTGAATCCATTACATTCTACGGGGGTACAAAGTAACGCTGATTTAGCTGGATTTATAACATTCTACGGGGGTACAAAGTAACGCTGATTTAGCTGAATCCATTACATTCTACGGGGGTACAAAGTAACGCTGATTTAGCTGGATTTATAACATTCTACGGGGGTACAAAGTAACGCTGATTTAGCTGAATCCATTACATTCTACGGGGGTACAAAGTAACGCTGATTTAGCTGAATCCATTACATTCTACGGGGGTACAAAGTAACGCTGATTTAGCTGAATCCATTACATTCTACGGGGGTACAAAGTAACGCTGATTTAGCTGGATTTATAACCGTTTATCCTCTTTGTCATTATTTTCGTCATACAGAGAAACTGGTCACACAGAAAAAGCTCCGGAAGTTTTTTTGGAAACAGTGAAAGTAATAAAGTCGGACTGGATTAACTGGATTTGTTTTACGTTCAGTTTAAATTCACTTATTATTATAATGTTTCACATTTACTTGGACCTCGTGTAAACGGTTTTCATATTCACTGGTTTCTGGTAAGCTATCTGGAATGAATTAACAGCTATGAAAAACGTTCGAATATAAATACTTTACTATTATCATCAGAGTGTAACGGGGAAGGAATCATTATACAACACGTTATTGTATATGACTTCCCTCATACGCTTTTGTGTTATCTTCGGTGTTATCTAAAGCTCTCCACCCTGCCTCCAATGTTTCTAATGAAGAAGGATGTAATAGCCAGCGGTGGTTGATGTCAGCAGGTAATAGAAATTGATTGTGGATTTATCTCCCCGAGCTTAAAGAACAGTTTTAAATGCTAATTAGGTGAATAAGACAGAATCAATTTTTATATGGTTACGGGGAGCTTTCTGAGTTAAGGGAATATTACAATTGTTTAGGTTTATTAATTAGCATTACTAAAACCAATACATGAACTTATCTTTAAAGTTTAATTAATATGATTAGACTAATATATACACATATTAAGTAATAGATAACATGGGTAATATACATATATCGTAACTTCTCACAAATATGACTCAGAAACATCGACGTCGATACCTTATAAACTAATCGATATGTATTAGCATCAGAGATACGTATTTTTAAAACTTTTCAAGGTGACTCTGACTAGTTGTAGCACTCCAAAACTGCATTTTTATGATACATAAGTGGAAACGTAATTTAGGTGAATAACAACTTGTATTAATTTATATTAAAACTTAGGATTTGTGTCAAATGGTTTATCAGGACAGAGAATCGGTGACACATGAAACACTAGTTTGTGTACGTCTTTATGTTATGTTTTCTTTTTTAAACTCCCAAACTACTGATCTTTCTAGTGTTTACCACATGTGTATAGCAGTAACTTATCAGATGTATTTAAAACGTATCTAAATCTCATCAGATAACTAACCATCTTTATATCATCAGCTTACCTTTTAGTTTTGAATTATTCATTTATTTTACCATCATCAGCAATTTATCAAAGTTGTTTCATACAAAAATAACTATTGTTCTATTATTTCTCTTTGTTTTTTATTACATCCGAACTTTATGATAAGACACACTAAGAAACTTCAACAACATTGTCCATCAAACACTCAACGGCTACTTTTTGTCAGAATGAAAGTGGTATTTGAGTGTCACTCCTATGTCGTACTTAACGACATAACAATGCAGAGGGTTTGTGCGCGTGAGCGTGAGATTGAGGCAACGACACAAGAACCACAGTCTGTATCAGTTGTTGTTGTTTTTAAAACGAACGACACGTTATCTAACTACCATTTTCAAAGCCGTATCACTTTCCATACAACATCAATACTGCTGTTACCTAAAACCTAATAAATCGTATTGTAAATGCTTCCAAAGCTGTATCAGTTCCTATACAAAATCAGTAATGATGATATATAAACGTCAGTACATCCTATTGTAACTGCTTTCAGAGCTGTATAACTTTCTACCCAACATCAATTCTGATGTTATTTAAATACTCGTACATCCTATTGCAATAATTTCAAGATCTGTATCAATTTCGATACAACATCAAAACTGCTGTTATATAAAGTTTGGTACATCCAACTGTAACTGTTTCCCCAGCTTCATTACTTTCAATACAACATTAACACTGATGTCACGTAAAGTCTAGTACATCCTTTGTAACTGTTTTAAGAGCTGTATCACTTCCCACAAAATATCAATACTGTGGTTATATAAAGCCTGATACATCCAATTTTAACTGTTTCCAGAGCTCTATCACTTTCTATAAAGCATCAGTGATGCTGCTCTATAAAGCCTGATACATCCAATTTTAACTGTTTCCAGAGCTCTATCATTTTCTATAAATCATCAGTGACGCTGCTCTATAAAGCCTGATACATCCAATTTTAACTGTTTCCAGAGCTCTATCACTTTCTATAAATCATCAGTGATGCTGCTCTATAAAGCCTGATACATCCAATTTTAACTGTTTCCAGAGCTCTATCATTTTCTATAAATCATCAGTGACGCTGCTCTATAAAGCCTGATACATCCAATTTTAACTGTTTCCAGAGCTCTATCATTTTCTATAAATCATCAGTGACGCTGCTCTATAAAGCCTGATACATCCAATTTTAACTGTTTCCAGAGCTCTATCATTTTCTATACAGCATCAGTGATGCTGCTCTATAAAGTCTGGTATATCTCATTATAATTATATCAAGATCTGCATCACTTTCCGTACAATATCAAGACTTTTCTTACATAAAGTTTGGTATATTTAAATGTAATTGTTTCCACAGCTGTATCGCTTTCCATAGAACATCAATTCTGTTGTTACATAAAGACTGGAACATCCGCTTATAAGTTTTTTCAGAGCTGTATCACTATTCACACAAAATTAATATTGATGTCATGTAAAGTTCCAGAGCTGTATAGGTTTTTACACAACATCAATAATGATGTTACCTAAAGACTAGTACATCCTATGTAATTGTTTCCAGAGCTGTATGATTTTCTATAAAACATCAATGCTGCTATTATATAAAGTTTGGTACATCCAACTGTAACTGTTGCCACAACTGTATCACTTTCCACAGAACTTCAATGCTGTTGTTATAGTCTAGAAAATCCTATTGTAACAGTTTCGAGAGCTGCATCACTTTCTATAAAATCTTAATATTGGTGTTGTATAAAGGCTGACATAATCTTTTATAACTGTCTCCAGAGCTATAGCACTTCCCACACAACATCAATACTAATGTTATATAAAGCTGGTACATTCTATTGTAACTGTTTCTACAGCTGTATCACTTTTCATGCAACATCAGTACTTCTGTGATATAAAGTCTGGTCATTGCTATCGTAACTGTTTCCAGAACTGTATAGGTTTTCACACAACATTCAATACTGATGTTACATAAAGATTAGTACACCCTATGTAACTATTTCCAGAGCTGTATCACTTCCTACACAACATCAATACTGTTGTTATATGAAGTCTGGTGCATCCTGTTGTAGGTGTTTCTACAGCTGTATCACATTCTATACAACATGAATACTGCTATTATATAAACTCTGATACATCCTATTGTGAGTGTTTCCCGAGCTAATTCACTTTTCACACAACATCAACACTGATGTTATATAAAGTCCTGTGCATCCTAACATAATTGTTTCCATAGCTGTATCACTTTCTATAAAGCATCAGTAATTCTATAGTATAAAGGGTACTATATCAAATTGTAACTGTTTCATGATCTATATCACTTTTCACAAAGCATCAGTACCGATGTTGTATAAAGTCTGGTACATCCTATTATAACTGCTTACAGACCTCCGTCATCTTTCAGACAATATCAATGCTAATGCTATATAAACACTGGTACAATATATGTAACTGTTTCCACAGCTGTAGCACTTTCTAAACACCATCAATACTGGTGTTTTAGGAAGTTTGGTACATAATTTTGTAACTGTTCGAACGAACAGTTTTACAACTTTCTATCCAACATCAATGTTGATTTTATATAAAGGCTATTATATCCTATTATCACTCTTTCCAGATGGGTACCAATTTTTTACTATAACTGTAAATCGCAGGTTAACTATACTGTGGTTAGTACTATAATTGTAAATCGCAGGTTAACTATACTATGGCTAGTACTATAACTGTAAATCGCAGGCTAACTATACTGTAGTAAGTACGATAATTGTAAATTCCAGGCTAACTTTATTGTGGTTAGTACTATAATTGTAAATCGCAAGCTAACTTTACTGTGGTTACTACTATAACTGTAAATCGCAGGCTAACTTTACTGTAGTTAGTACTATAACTGTAAATCGCAGGCTAACTATACTGTAGTAAGTACGATAATTGTAAATTCCAGGCTAACTTTATTGTGGTTAGTACTATAATTGTAAATCGCAAGCTAACTTTACTGTGGTTACTACTATAACTGTAAATCGCAGGCTAACTTTACTGTAGTTAGTACTATAACTGTAAATCGCAGGCTAACTTTTCTGTGGTTAGTACTATAATTGTAAATTCCAGACTAACTTTACTGTTATTAGTACTATAATTGTAAATCCCAGGTTAATTATACTGTGGTTAGTACTATAATTGTAAATCGCAGGCTAACTTTACAGTAGTTAGTACTATAATTGTAAATCGCAGGTTAACTACACTGTGGTTAGTACTATAACTGTAAATCGCAGGCTAATTATACTGTGGTTAGTACTATAATTGTAAATCGCACGCTAACGTTATTGTGGTTAGTACTATAACTGTAAATCGCAGGCTAATTATACTGTGGTTAGTAATATAATTGTAAATCGCACGCTAACGTTATTGTGGTTAGTACTATAATTGTAAATCGCAGGCTAACTTTACTATGGTTACTTCTATAACTGTAAATCGCAGGCTAACTATACTGTGGTTAGTACTATAATTGTAAATCGCACGCTAACTTTACTGTGGTTAGTACTATAATTGTAAATCGCAGGTTAACTATACTATGGTTAGTACTATAACTGTAAATCGCAGGCTAACTATACTGTAGTAAGTACGATAATTGTAAATTCCAGGCTAATTTTATTGTGGTTAGTACTATAATTGTAAATCGCAAGCTAACTTTACTGTGGTTACTACTATAACTGTAAATCGCAGGCTAACTTTACTGTAGTTAGTACTATAACTGTAAATCGCAGGCTAACTATACTGTAGTAAGTACGATAATTGTAAATTCCAGGCTAACTTTATTGTGGTTAGTACTATAATTGTAAATCGCAAGCTAACTTTACTGTGGTTACTACTATAACTGTAAATCACAGGCTAACTTTACTGTAGTTAGTACTATAACTGTAAATCGCAGGCTAACTTTTCTGTGGTTAGTACTATAATTGTAAATCGCAGGTTAACTATACTGTGGTTAGTACTATAATTGTAAATCGCATATTAACTATACTATGGTTAGTACTATAACTGTAAATCGCAGGCTAACTATACTGTAGTAAGTACGATAATTGTAAATTCCAGGCTAACTTTATTGTGGTTAGTACTATAATTGTAAATCGCAAGCTAACTTTACTGTGGTTACTACTATAACTGTAAATCGCAGGCTAACTTTACTGTAGTTAGTACTATAACTGTAAATCGCAGGCTAACTTTTCTGTGGTTAGTACTATAATTGTAAATTCCAGACTAACTTTACTGTGATTAGTACTATAATTGTAAATCCCAGGTTAATTATACTGTGGTTAGCACTATAATTGTAAATCGCAGGCTAACTTTACAGTAGTTAGTACTATAATTGTAAATCGCAGGTTAACTACACTGTGGTTAGTACTATAACTGTAAATCGCAGGCTAATTATACTGTGGTTAGTACTATAATTGTAAATCGCACGCTAACGTTATTGTGGTTAGTACTATAACTGTAAATCGCAGGCTAATTATACTGTGGTTAGTACTATAATTGTAAATCGCACGCTAACGTTATTGTGGTTAGTACTATAATTGTAAATCGCAGGCTAACTTTACTATGGTTACTTCTATAACTGTAAATCGCAGGCTAACTATACTGTGGTTAGTACTATAATTGTAAATCGCACGCTAACTTTACTGTGGTTAGTACTATAACTGTAAATCGCAGGCTACCTTTACTCTGGTTAGTACTATAATTGTAAATCGCAGTCTAACTTTACTATGGTTACTTCTATAACTGTAAATCGCAGGCTAACTATACTGTGGTTAGTACTATAATTGTAAATCGCACGCTAACTTTACTATGGTTACTTCTATAACTGTAAATCGCAAACTAACTATACTGTGGTTAGTACTATAATTGTAAATCCCAGGCTATCTTTACTGTGGTTAGTACCATAACTGTAAATCGCAGGCTAACTTTACTGTGGTTAGTACTATAATTGTAAATCCCAGGCTATCTTTACTGTGGTTAGTACCATAACTGTAAATCGCAGGCTAACTTTACTGTGATTAGTACTATAATTGTAAATCGCAGGTTAACTATACTATGGTTAGTATTATAACTGTAAATCGCAGGCTAACTATACTGTAGTAAGTACGATAATTGTAAATTCCAGACTAACTTTATTGTGGTTAGTACTATAATTGTAAATTGCAGGCTAACTTTATTGTGGTTAGTACTATAATTGTAAATCGCAGGGTAAATATACTGTGGTTTGTTATAACTGTAAATCCCAGGCTAACTATACTGTGGTTAGTACTATAACTGTAAATAGCAGGCTAACTTTACTGTGGTTGGTACTATAATTGCAAATCGCAGGCTAACTTTACTGTGGCTACTACTATAATTGTAAATCGCAGGCTAACTTTACTGTGGTTAGTACTATAATTGTAAATCCCAGGCTAACTTTACTGTGATTGGTACTATTACTGTAAATCGCAGACTACCTTTACTGTGGTTACTACTATAATTGTAAATCGCAGGCTAACCTTATTGTGGTTAGTACTATAATTGTAAATCGTAGGCTAAATTTACTGTGGTTAGTACTATAATTGTAAATCGCAGGCTAACTTTACTGTGGTTAGTACTATAATTGTAAATCGCAGGCTAAGTTTACTGTGGTTAGTACTATCAGTTTATAAACTTATGATATTATTACATCGCCTTAACGTTAGGCCTTTTTAAAACTTTGGTTAGGTTGTAATATATAATTGTGCAAAATATGAAATAAAGGATTTCATATCCGTCTTTTGTTTGTTAATTGTATGAGCGCATGCGGATTCAGGCTGTAACGTGCGCGTGCATTTTCAGGACAGACAAAATTGTGTGTTATTATAATAGATTATGTACTTGAAATGTTGTTGGACAATTTTCATGAAATACCAGCACACATAATGTAAGTTCCTCAGCCATTATGGCTGAAGTCGTGACGTATATGACTGTTCAGTCTGAACACCTTTATATATACATACAACCCATAACGCAGTGTCTATGTCTATAAACGATGCATACAACCCATAACACAGTGTATGACATATCCCAGTAACTTGTAGATAATACATAACTGCGGCTTAGTTTTCTAGTTTTAAGAGTGTAATAACACCTTTGTTGAATGACAAGTGCATAATATTTCTGTTCGACGAATATAATACTAAATAAACTCCAATAAGTTTAAGAAAGGTGTTGCACGTTGATTGGATGATATGGTTATGATTCTGAACAATGTGTCGAAAGATTCGTTTACTAGCCTGCTTAGTGTTTGTCAAAAACAACTTAGACGTAACAGTTTCTTAACTGATAGTTAACAGACTTTGTTATGATAAGTTTTATACTAAATGGCTGTAAAAAGCTTTAGTAGAATATGAAATACTGTAATTAATTAATTAACTATTTAATTAACTTATGTAATTACTTTCTTTTTTGCCGTAACCGCTTCTGTTGTGTGTATTAAAACTTGTGTTGTTAAAATGTTTAATTAAGCTTATTAATGGAAAATTAGGCTTCACAATACGTTTTGTACATTTGTCATTGTATTCCTATGGTTGTTTATTTTTATGGATTTAACATCTATTTCAGTAACCAAATGTCTCGAGGCAAACGGATGCAGTTATAAAAATCTATCGAGATTTCCATCTTGTTCATAAACGTAAACTATTTAGATAAAGATCAGACATATAAAGAAATTTCATGTTAAGTAACATAAATCACGTGCAGGAACTCACTTTCAAGGAAATACGTTGTTCGAAAAGACAAAATGTTTACAGTCTTTAATAAAATGATAGTTAAAAAATCTGATAAACATCACAATAAATTTTGTTGTGTAAGAAAGCCATTAGAAACATATATATATAAACACACACACATATATATATACAAAATGACTTTCTATTTACGTACATAAATGTGTCTTTCTGTGTGTCAACAGTAAATTTACGAACTTATAATATTAATACCCGTGGTTTGACTTCCCACGGTAGAAACAGCAGAGAGCCAAACGTGGCTTTTCTATGAACGAACAAACAAAAATATGTAAAGGAGCGTTTCAAATACTGATGCACTTTTGGACAAAATTCCACAAAGGGCCATCTGTGCTTATGAAAAACGAAATTTATTTTAAAGAAAATGAGAGATAGAATTTATCAATGATTTTCTTGAACATCTCTTTTAATAATTCCCACTGGTGTTTAACTGAATTTTTCTCAAATTTGACCCCTAACGCACAGAGGTACGTGTGTAGAGTTAGAATACTAAAAACCTGGTTTCGATACCCGTGGTTAGAAGAGTGCAGATGGCCCATTGTGTGTCTTTATGTTCAGTTACACACAAACAAACCTTTTAGAATTACCTATTAAAGAACTTATACATACCGGTTAGGACCAGACATCTCAACTTAAGGCTCACGTGCCTAACGTGCCACTGTTTCAAAGTTTAATATACATGGATATTTATGACATAACGACAAGCAGCGCCCACACTCACTTTCTGCAGTAAGTGTTGCTCTCAACGTCTCTTCCTGAAAGAACATATTTCTACAGTGCTCTTAAGACTGAATTCATGACACTTTAGCTGTGCCTCACTCGTTGTCGTCAGCAATATTTTCTTCTGTTTTTTCAAGGAATTGTTTTTTTCAGATACCTAACACCTGTTTTTGTTAAGTTTTTTCGCCACTCATTGTCTTGTCTGGTGTTAGAACAGGTTTCTCTGCATTCTAATGTACTTGGCACACAGTGTGGGTTTCTCTACATCTGTCCAATAAACTTAGCACACAGTACGGGTTTCTCTATATCTGTCCATTAAACTTAGCATGCAATTAATGTGTTCTGCAATATTTATTAAGCTCCAACAAGTTTTGTGAGAAGTTTGGACTCGGGCTTTGTTAAGAATAATAATCGGTTCTATTTTGGTGTGTGGGTGGAAATACCACATAATGTTATTATTTCTTATTCTTGTAGGCTTAATAATGCCTCTGTTCCTAACGATTAGGAGCATCATCCATGTCAAAGGTATTATGCTAGCTGTGTATCTCTACTACATGGTCAGTCTGGCTTCTTAATATATCAGTTGTACAGTATGGAAAACAAACTCATCTATTTTTAATGTACCTAGACAATACTCCTACTGTGACTAAACATAAGTCAGACAGTAAATATAGTGACCACAGAAAGACTGGACTATAAACGTAATGTGAATAAACATAAAACAGACAGTAAATATAGTAGAAGCCCGGTATGGCCAAGCGTGTTAAGGCGTTCAACACGTAATCCGTCGCGCCAAACATGCTCGCCCTTTCAGCCGTGTCGGCGTTATAATGTAAGGGTCAATTTCACTATTTGTTGGTAAAAGAGTAGCCCAAGAGTTGGCGGTGGGTGGTGGTGACTAGCTGCCTTCCCAGTAGTCTTACACTGCTAAATTGGGGACGGCTAGCGCAGATAGCTCTCGAGTAGCTTTGCGCGAAATTCACAGAAAAATATAGTAACCACAAAAAGACTGGACAATAATTGTACTTCATGTCATTCTTTATTAATTATGTTTCTTTTCAGTTACAACGGGTTGTTTAAGTACTGAGGAAGACAGAAATAAAACTTAAGTTTTTAAATAATTGGAAAATTGAATTTTTATTCGAATTTCTATTAATTTCAGTATAACATGGCATTTTGCTTAGGGTACTCTTCGTGTATAAGACAATTATTCGAATCTCGTCACATTTTCGCTCTTTCAACCAGGGGTGTGGGGCGTTATGAATAATCGTCAATCACATTATTCACTAATAACGTGTACCTCAGGATGTGGCGGTGGGTGATTTGTTTGTTTTGTTTTGAATTTCGCGCAAAGCTACTCGAGGGCTATCTGCGCTAGCCGTCCCTAATTTAGCACTTTAAGACTAGAGAGAAGGCAGCTAGTCATCATCACCCACCGCCAACTTTTGGGCTACTCTTTTTCCAACGAATAGTGGGATTGACCGTCACATTATAACGCCCTCACGGCTGAATGGACAAGCATGTATGGTGGACCGGGATTCGAACCCGTAACCCTCGGATTAGAGTAGAACGCCTTAACACATTTGGCCATGCCGGGCCAGCAGTGGATGGAATTACCTAGTTGTGTCAATTAGAGATGACTAACACAGATGGAGCTCTAATAGCTTTGTACAAAATTAATAAGTGTCCGACTTTTCTCACCACGAAAATGACGCAGCAACATGTTTGTTCTAAGTGTCTAGTATTCTTTCCTTTATCGCACGTTTCGACTTATAATATTCGAGTTTGTTCATTTTTCTTATTACTTGCTGTTAATAATATAACTTTAAAGATAAGTGAAGGACATGAACTGTTGAAGTGAGAGGTTATTAAGTCCGTGAATCAGGAGTATCAAGACATAGAGGTATGTCTGAGTCCTTAGAACGATAGAACCTGGTATATCTGAGTCCTTAGAACGATAGAACCTGGTATATCTGAGTCCTTAGAACGATAGAATCTGGTATATCTGAGTCCTAATAACGATAGAATCTGGTATATCTGAGTCATTACGACGATAGAACCTGGTATACCTGAGTCCTTACGACGATATAATCTGGTATATCTGAGTCCTTATGACGATAGAGCCTGGTATATCTGAGTCATTACGACGATAGAACCTGGTATATCTGAGTCCTTACGACGATAGAGCCTGGTATATCTGAGTCCTTATAACGATAGAAACTGGTATATCTGAGTCATTACGACGATAGAACCTGGTATATCTGAGTCATTACAACGATAGAGCCTGGTATATCTGAGTCCTTATAACGATAGAATCTGGTATATCTGAGTCCTTACGACGATAGAGCCTGGTATATCTGAGTCATTACGACGATAGAACCTGGTATATCTGAGTCCTTACGACGATAGAATCTGGTATATCTTAGTTCTTAGAACGATAGAACCTGGTATATCTGAGTCCTTACGACGATAGAATCTGGTATATCTGAGTCCTTACGACGATAGAATCTGGTATATGTGAGTCATTACGACGATAGAATCTGGTATATCTGAGTTCTTAGAACGATAGAACCTGGTATATCTGAGTCATTACGACGATAGAACCTGGTATATCTGAGTCATTACAACGATAGAACCTGGTATATCTGAGTTCTTAGAACGATAGAACCTGGTATATCTGAGTCATTACGACGATAGAATCTGGTATATCGGAGTCCTTACGACAATAGAATCTGGTATATCTGAGTTCTTAGAACGATAGAACCTGGTATATCTAAGTCCTTACGACGATAGAACCTGGTATATCTGAGTTCTTAGAACGATAGAACCTGGTATATCTGAGTCATTACGACGATAGAATCTGGTATATCTGAGTCCTTACGACGATAGAATCTGGTATATCTGAGTTCTTAGAACGATAGAACCTGGTATATCTGAGTCCTTACGACGATAAAACCTGGTATATCTGAGTTCTTAGAACGATAGAACCTGGTATATCTGAGTCATTACGACGATAGAACCTGGTATATCTGAGTCCTTATGTCGATAGAATCCGGGTTTCGCAAGATGTCGTTGATATAGAGGATATTATCAGTTAATGTTCAGGAAGTGAAAAGCTTAAGGTACTCTGCTCGTAATCTGAGGTTCGAATCCCTGTAACTCCAAATATACTCGCTCTTTCAACCGTAGGGATGTTATAAAGTACGGCCAATCCCACTGTTCGTTGGTAAAAGAGTAGTCCAAGAGTTGGCAGTGTATTGTGATGACTACATGCCTTCCCTCTAGTTTCACACTGTTAAATTATGGACGGATAGTACATATAACCATCGTGTAGCATTGTGCGAAAATCAAACAAACAAGTGAAAAACATATTTAAAGTGTAACATTTTTATCTCGAATACTGTATAAGCTATTTACAAATTAATATCACAACCCTAAAGTATTTAGTTTAGAAAAATCTAGTAAGTGTTTTCCGTATAATTTATATTTATATCGTTCAGTTCCAGTTTTAATTTACAGACATTTTATCCTTACGTATTACTTAGTTGTTCTAAAACATGATAAATAACGCAGGAATTTCTCAAGTTCATTTATTTTAGGTGTAAACACCAAACTTGATTTACAATAGGTACCAAAATGTACGTTAATCGTCAGAAGAAATTCAAGACTTCCTGTTTTCAACGGCCTATTATTAATTATTAATTGAATCTTGAGATATGTGTAAATAGGCTTGGCGCCAGTTACACGTCACTATTGACTCTGTAAAGATTTTTAATAACCCTGTTACTGATATAAAAATTTGAGGGTTTATAGAAGGATGAGAAGGTTGTGGTGATAAATACACCAGATACATCTGACCTGACTGGACATAAGCAAAAAGGTCAAGGGTGAACTAAGCAAGATGAACAATTCGAGTGAACAGACGCGTTTTAGCGAAAGCCAGAAACGCAGTTAACGTAGAATGGCCTGCACCTGTCAGTTAGAGCTGAAATTAGTCGAACCGCTTTCGTGTTTTACGGTTATGCAGCAATGTTAAACATTAGAAGTTTTTATAACAGGGAACTGTTTTTACGTTTCCCACAACTCCTTTTCGATGATTCTGATGACATCTGACAATATCGCTAAAAAAAAGAAGGAATAAGTTTAACTATGTCATGAAATATGATTCCCAAACAAAAGTGTATTGACATAACTATGTCATGAGATATGATTCACAAACAAAAGTGTATTGACATAACTATGTTATGAGATATGATTCACAAACAAAAGTGTATTGACATAACTATGTCATGAGATATGATCCCAAACAAAAGTGTATTGACATAACTATGTCATGAGATATGATCCCAAACAAAAGTGTATTGACATAACTATGTCATGAGATATGATTCACAAACAAAAGTATATTGACATAACTATGTCGTGAGATATGATTCACAAACAAAAGTGTATTGACATAACTATGTTATGAGATATGATCCCAAAAAAAAGTGTATTGACATAACTATGTCATGAGATATGATTCCCAAACAAAAGTGTATTGACATAACTATGTCATGAGATATGATTCACAAACAAAAGTGTATTGACATAGCTATGTCATGAGATATGATTCACAAACAAAAGTGTATTGACATAACTATGTCATGAGATATGATTCACAAACAAAAGTGTATTGACATAACTATGTCGTGAGATATGATTCACAAACAAAAGTGTATTGACATAACTATGTTATGAGATATGATCCCAAACAAAAGTATATTGACATAACTATGTCATGAGATATGATCCCAAACAAAAGTGTATTGACATAACTATGTCATGAGATATGATTCACAAACAAAAGTGTACTGACATAACTATGTCATGAGATATGATCCCGTAACAAAAGTGTATTGACATAACTATGTCATGAGATATGATCCCAAACAAAAGCGTATTGACATAACTATGTCATGAGATATGATCCCAAACAAAAGCGTATTAACATAGCTATGTCATGAGATATGATTCACAAACAAAAGTGTATTGACATAACTATGTCATGAGATATGATTCACAAACAAAAGTGTATTGATATAACTATGTCATGAGATATGATCCCGTAACAAAAATGTATTGACATAACTATGTCATGAGATATGATCCCAAACGAAAGTGTATTGACATAGCTATGTCGTGAGATATGATTCCCAAACAAAAGTATATTGACATAACTATGTCATGAGATATGATCCCAAACAAAAGTGTATTGACATAGCTATGTCGTGAGATATGATCCCAAACAAAAGTATATTGACATAACTATGTCGTGAGATATGATTCCCAAACAAAAGTGTATTGACATAACTATGTTATGAGATATGATCCTCAAACAAAAGTGTATTGACATAACTATGTCATGAGATATGATCGTCTGTTCACTATTTTGATCGTTAGACTATGATTTTCTGATGATATTCAAACGAATATTCGTAATAAAAACAAACAAAAACTGATCTCTGAACAGTAATATAGATTTCAATTTCTCACGATGACTATAATTAATCTTATGTAGTTCAGTATCAATAGACAGAGATTTAAACAGACAGACAAATGAGGAGACAGGCAGGCAAATATATGGTTCGATAAGTGAGTTTGTAACTGTTAAATTCATATCTTTCTGAAATTACAAACGTCGATGTAACTGAAGTTAATCTCTCAAAGTATTAATTAAAAAGATTGGAAGATTACTAATTATTCTCAGATTAATGAAATATTTTTTAATGTAAGTTATTATAAACTAATTTAGTCGAATTAAAATTTTTAAGCTAATTAACGAGAGGGCTTTTAATCAGCGAATTGAGGCATCGTTTAAAGTGAAAGCATGCGCACTAAATGTTCTTTTAAAAGTTGATAAGTTAAAAGGATGTGAGTAAGTATCAGAGCGAGTGCTTTCACAGAAGATGAATCAGATTTGGTAATAAATACAATACGCGATATCAGTCTTCACTGTAAACATTTTCTGTGAAGGATACGAAGTCGGTCTCAGGCCACGTACCTTGAATTTTGTAAGTACACATCAGCTTTCAAGATCACGTTAAAATAAAAACCAAAGATGACAGTCAACTGGTGAAACGTCGGGAACTGTTACAGGCTCGTGATGAATAGTATAGTTTATTTTACCATCTTTAGAATTAAACCTATTGACGGATTTAAGGGGTTGTTAAATATTTACATATTATATACAACTTCGAATCTTTTTCTGTTACATTGTTGACGTTACCAGGTGATATGTTCAGTTTTACCGTAATAACTTTTTTGAGTTAGAGGATTCCCTTTCGTAACTAAAGACTTCACTGTGCGAATGAAGACACTATAGTTGTATACTTTGAAGTGCAGATTTAGAGTCCAATGCTGCTCTAAATTCTTTTAGCACGAGGTGTTTTTCTGTAAACCTTTGTTCTTCCAAACCTTATGTCATTTTGGTTCAACATCGCTAAAACGTACGCGTAGAGGAACTCCAAACGAGGACATTGAGGTTCACGTTTACATAAAAATACTACGATATAAGTTCTGATTACTTTTTATTATAAATAAAACTTGATCAGCTATTTACAGTATTAAATAGAAAATGTTCAATCAAATTAACGACTTGGAATTTGTATTATTGTATCTTATGGAAAGGTCTCGCTGAAATTCTTTAACAATACTAAATATTCCAAAACATTACTTGAATTTTCTTGGAGAAAAGTGAAACTGAATACGTGAAGATAAACAATTTCAGGGAGTCGCTTGTGGCTGTTGTAAGAAATATGAAATACTGACGTATGTAACGCTTTCACCAGTGAACAAGATCTATTGGTTGGTGTTTCTGTGACGTTGTGTAACAACGTGACTGATTATAGTTTGTTTTTGTCTTTTTACAGACATTTCTTTGCTCACCCAGTACTACTGGTTTAAGAAAAATAAATGAACATAATAGCACACAACTGTTCAACCATTCAGCTATACCGACAAGATACTCAGTGCTAAAGCTAATCACATCGCCTATCACACCCGAGCTTTGGTATTGTATGAAAGACATCGTAGGTAATGACGTACGAAGTAAGATATCTTGTTTTCTTACCAGAATGTCAACTTTCATCAAACTATTGACAAATGTAAATACACTCAAGCAAATCCGACAGAAGTTCTTTTTAAGAATTGCTTTAAAGATAAACATACCACAAAAATATACGAGAGGAAAAGTTCAAAACAGTTATATCATAAAATGACATTTTTATGATATGGAGTGAGCAACACCGTACTCTCTTTACCCTGTTAATCTAAACTTCATACACTCTGAATTACTAGCTGAAGCTCAGTACAAGTAATGCGCTCTGAAACACCATATTCAGCTCATTTCACGTTACCTTCATAATACAAACTTCATACAGTCTGAATTACCAGCTTAAGCATAGTCCACGTGACCTTGAAAATCCAAAATTAATACACTCTGAATTATTATATTAAGCTTAGTTAACATTACAAGATTAAACATAGTTCAAGTTACCCCTATAATCTAAACTTAATATACTCTGAATTACTAGATAATGCTTATTTCACTTTAACTTGACAAACTAAACTTAATACACTCTGAATTAGTAAAATAACCTTACTTCACGTTGACTTGATATTCTAAACTTAATACACTCTGAATTACTAGATTAAGCTTAGTTTACGTTACATTGATAATCTAAACTTAATCACTCTGAATTATTAGCTTAAACTTAGTTCACTTTGCGTTGATATCCTAAACTTAAAACACTTTGAATTACTAACTCAAGCTTAAGGCAAGTTACCTTCATATTATAAACTTAATACACTCTCAATTACTAGATTAACTTTAGTTCACTTTATCTTAATAATCTCAATTAAATACACTCTTAAATACTAGATTAAGCTTAGTTCACCTTACCTTGATAACCTTAACTTAATCACTCTGAATTACTAGCTTAAACTTACTTCCCGTTACGTTCATATCCTAAACTTAATACTCTCTGAATTTCTAGATTATGCTTCGTTCACGTTAATTTGATAATCTAAACTTAATACATTCTGAACTACTAGTTTAAGTTTAGTTCACTTTACTTTGATAATCTAAACTTAATGCACTCTAAATTATAAGCTTAAGCTTGGTTCACGTTACTGTGAAACTCTAAACTTCGTACACTTTGAATTACTAGAATAAGCTTAGTTCACGTTACTTTGATCTTCTAATCTTAGAACACTTTGAATTACTAGAATAAGCTTAGTTCACGTTACTTTGATCTTCTAATCTTAGAACACTTTGAATTACTAGAATAAGCTTAGTTCACGTTACTTTGATCTTCTAATCTTAGAACACTTTGAATTACTAGAATAAGCTTAGTTCACGTTACTTTGATCTTCTAATCTTAGAACACTTTGAATTACTAGAATAAGCTTAGTTCACGTTACTTTGATCTTCTAATCTTAGAACACTTTGAATTACTAGAATAAGCTTAGTTCACGTTACTTTGATCTTCTAATCTTAGAACACTTTGAATTACTAGAATAAGCTTAGTTCACGTTACTTTGATCTTCTAATCTTAGAACACTCTGAATTACTAGAATAAGCTTAGTTCACGTTACTTTGATCTTCTAATCATAGAACACTTTGAATTACTAGAATAAGCTTAGTTCACGTTACTTTGATCTTCTAATCTTAGAACACTTTGAATTACTAGAATAAGCTTAGTTCACGTTACTTTGATCTTCTAATCTTAGAACACTCAGAATTACTAGAATAAGCTTAGTTCACGTCACTTTGATCTTCTAATCTTAGAACACTCTGAATTACTATATTTAGTTTAGTTTACGTAACCACTATAATCGAAACTTAATACACTCTGAATTACTAGCTTTAGCTTAGTTCATGTTACCTTGCTAATCTAATCTTAAAACACTCTGAATTTCTAGATTAATCTTAGTTCTCCTTACCTTGATAATCTAACCTAAATACACTCTGAATTACTAGATTAACCTTAGTTTACACCTAATATATATTAATTGAATGATGTAAACTTAATACAAACTACCACACTAGTCCAAACTTAATACAAACTACCACACTAGTCTAAACTAAATACAAACTACCACACTAGTCCAAACTTAATACAAACTACCACACTAGTCTAAACTAAATACAAACTACCATACTAGTCTAAACTTAATACAAACTACCATACTAGTCTAAACTAAATACAAACTACCATACTAGTCTAAACTTAATACAAACTACCATACTAGTCTAAACTTAATACACACTACCATACTAGTCTAAACTTAATACAAACTACCATACTAGTCTAAACTTAATACAAACTACCATACTAGTCTAAACTAAATACAAACTACCATACTAGTCTAAACTTAATACAAACTACCATACTAGTCTAAACTTAATACACACTACCATACTAGTCTAAACTTAATACACACTACCATACTAGTCTAAACTTAATACAAACTACCATACTAGTCTAAACTTAATACAAACTACCATGCTAGGTCTAAACTAAATACAAACTACCATACTAGTCTAAACTTAATACAAACTACCATACTGGTCTAAACTTAATACAAGGCTACCATACTGGTCTAAACTAAATACAAACTACCATACTAGTCTAAACTTAATACAAACTACCATACTGGTCTAAACTTAATACACACTGCCATACTGGTCTAAACTTAATACACACTACCATACTAGTCTAAACTTAATACAAACTACCATACTAGTCTAAACTTAATACAAACTACCATACTAGTCTAAACTAAATACAAACTACCATACTAGTCTAAACTTAATACAAACTACCATACTAGTCTAAACTAAATACAGGCTACCACACTGGTCTAAACTAAATACAAACTACCATACTGGTCTAAACTAAATACAGGCTACCATATTAGTCTAAACTTAATACAAACTACCATAGTGGTCTAAACTTAATACACACTACCACACTGGTCTAAACTAAATACAAACTACCATACTGGTCTAAACTAAATACAAACTACCATACTAGTCTAGGCTAAATACAAACTACCATAGTGGTCTAAACTTAATACACACTACCACACTAGTCTAAAGCTAAATACAGGCTACCATACTAGTCTAAACTAAATACAAACTACCATACTGGTCTAAACTAAATACAAACTACCATACTAGTCTAAACTTAATACAAACTACCATACTAGTCTAAACTAAATACAAACTACCATACTAGTCTAAACTTAATACAAACTACCATACTAGTCTAAACTAAATACAAACTACCACACTAGTCTAAACTAAATACAAACTACCATACTAGTCTAAACTAAATACAAACTACCATACTAGTCTAAACTTAATACAAACTACCATAGTAGTCTAAACTTAATACACACTACCACACTAGTCTAAACTAAATACAAACTACCATACTAGTCTAAACTAAATACAAACTACCATACTAGTCTAAACTAAATACAAACTACCATACTAGTCTAAACTTAATACAAACTACCATACTAGTCTAAACTTAATACAAACTACCATACTAGTCTAAACTTAATACACACTACCACACTAGTCTAAACTAAATACAAACTACCATACTAGTCTAAACTAAATACAAACTACCATACTAGTCTAAACTAAATACAAACTACCATACTAGTCTAAACTTAATACAAACTACCATACTAGTCTAAACTTAATACAAACTACCATACTAGTCTAAACTTAATGCGCGCTATCTCTGCTAGTATAAACTTAATCCATATTTCATTTGTAGTCTAACTTTAACCCACAAATAAACTGATTAATTATGTCTCTAGCTTAATCTTGATATACGCTATACTTTACATAACACAAATAACTGTAATCTTAATATACGCTATACTTTACATAACACAAATATCTGTAATCTTAATATACGCTATACTTTACATAACACAAATAACTGTAATCTTAATATACGCTATACTTTTACATAACACAAGTATCTGTAATCTTAATATACGCTATACTTTACATAACACAAGGTATCTGTAATCTTAATATACGCTATGGCTTTACATAACACAAATATCTGTGATCTTGATGTGCGCTATACTTTTTACATAACACAAATAACTGTAATCTTATTATGCGCTATGCTTTACATAACACAAATAACTGTAATCTTAATATACGCTATGCTTTTACATAACACAAATAACTGTAATCTTAATAATATACGCTATACTTTACATAACACAAATATCTGTAATCTTAATATACGCTATACTTTTACATAACACAAATAACTGTAATCTTAATATGCGCTATACTTTACATAACACAAATAACTGTAATCTTAATATACGCTATGCTTTACATAACACAAATAACTGTGATCTTAATATACGCTATACTTTACATAACACAAATAACTGTAATCTTAATATGCGCTATACTTTACATAACACAAGTATCTGTGATCTTAATATGCGCTATACTTTACATAACACAAGTATCTGTGATCTTAATATACGCTATACTTTACATAACACAAATAACTGTAATCTTAATATGCGCTATACTTTACATAACACAAATAACTGTAATCTTAATATGCGCTATACTTTACATAACACAGGTATCTGTAATCTTAATATGCGCTATACTTTTACATAACACAAATAACTGTAATCTTAATATTCGCTATGCTTTACATAACACAAATAACTGTAATCTTAATATACGCTATGCTTTACATAACACAAATAACTGTAATCTTAATATACGCTATACTTTACATAACACAAATAACTGTAATCTTAATATACGCTATACTTTACATAACACAAATAACTGTAATCTTAATATTCGCTATACTTTACATAACACAAATAACTGAATATACGCTATACTTCACATAACACAAATAACTGTAATAGCTTAAGTGTTTCACACATATTTCGTTACTGGATTTAACTTAATACACACTATCTTGTTACATTAAACTTAATAACTATTACCTTATAAAATTAAATATAGTACATACAGTACCTTACTAGGCTTAACTTATTACTTAGTACCTTATCAGACTACACTTAATACATAAAGTACCTTTTTACATTAAACTTAATGCACACTACCTTATTAGGCTAAGCTTAATATATAAAGTACCTAACTATATTAAACTTAATACACAGCATAACTTATCAGATTCAACTTAACACGCACAGCGCCTCACTACATTAAGCTCAATACATTCTAACCTTATATACCCATCTTAATACACATTTGTCATCAAATTAGGATTGGACACTTTGCATACGTATGAGGTAGAATTTCTTGAAACAAGAAACAGTTGTTTGGTTTTAAAGGAATATTAACCATATAATTTACGTAATGCACAAGTAACATAACTGGAACTTCGTTATAGAACATGGAATTCATTAATAACTTGAGAGATAACTGAGTGAAACGTTTTCTAGGAGTTTTATTCTTTGGTTTTACACACATTTGATTTCATTCATTCTATAGTGTTAAAACATGTCAGTTAACATTATGTTCCATTGTCACAGCTTTGTTGCTTAAAAGCGGTGTAATTTCACTTCGTCTGTCTCATGAGTGTATTAACAATCTATTATAACTCTTTGCTCTTGTACATTTTGGTTCTTGTTGTCCACTTACTAATACCTTACGTAATTATTTATTGTTATTTTTGTTAATAATTGTACAAAAATACGAAGTTTATAAAAGTTTAAACAATAATCTAATTGATCGGAATAAAAGAAAGGCTGCAAAATTGTCTTAAAGGAAAACTCACCTGTTAGGCCGAAACCTAAATCCGTGATCTTCGAAACCTAAATCACTTTGGTAAATATATAAGTATTTATATTCGAAGTATAAAGGAACACTTATTACATTCTCTCCTATCAAGCCAGGCTGTGAGGCGTATTGGACAGGTCTCATGGTACACCCAATTCACCAATCTGTACCAAGTTATATCGCAAGAATTAGCAATCTGCGCATGACCGAATATCTTTCGCGGAGGTTGAGAAGACGTTGATAAAATTCTGCATCAGAGCACGTTAGTTTTCTTCAGAAATAAAAACAAGGGTTGACTGATGAGACACGTGGCGTCATCTACGTCAAGTATCGTTTGAAAGTTGATGAACTTAACTTGAGAAAATATTAAGAAAAAATTAGAATGAGAAATTATCGTAAAAAAAAATACAAACTTAAGGTCTACAATGTGAGTGACTTCGACTATAATATAGTCATCAAAGCAATAGAATCTCAACACTGTAATGAATTAGGCTTTAATACAGCAACTAAAGGACAAGTATCAAAACGTAGGAATTATATAGTGTGTATGAATAAATCTAACGAGTTTACTGTGGGTTACAATAACCTAGATCCGTTTTAAAAACATTTTTGATGTAAACTGTTATCGGCAGAAGATAAGACATTGTTGATAAAATGCACCAGAGAAACTAAGACATTGTAGATTAAATAATCAGAGAAAATAAGACATTGTTGATAAAATGCACCAGAGAAAGTAAGACATTGTCGATTAAATATGTCAGAGAAACTAAGACATTATAAATACATCAGGAAAGGTAAGACATTGTTATTAAAATGCACCAGAATAGAAAAGATGTTGTTGTTAAAATAAACTACAAGGGGTAGAATATTATTGTTAAAATACACTAGAAAAGGTAAGATATTGTTGTTAAAATACACTAGAAAAGGTAAGATATTGTTGTTGAAATATTTTAGAGGACTCAAGTCACTTTTGATGAAAGAATCAGAGAAAGAAACGCATAGTTGATAAATACATTAAAGTAAGTAAGAAATTGCTCATAAAATACATCAGGGAAAGTAAAACATTGTTGATAAAATACATTAGAGAAAGTAAGACACTGATGTTAAAATGCACCAGAACAGAAAAGATATTGTTGTTAAAATACACTAGAAGAGGTAAGATATTGTTGTTGAAATATACTAGAGGAGTTAAGACATTGTTGATTAAATACATCAAAGAAAGTAAAACATTGTTCATGTAATATGTCAGAGAAAGTAAGATATTTTTGATTAAATACATCAGAAAAGGTAAGACATTGTTGTTGAAGTGCACCAGGACAGAAAAGATATGTTGTTAAAATACACTAGAAGAGGTAAGATATTGTTTTTAAAATACACTAATGGACGCAATATATGTTAAAATACACTAGAGGAGATAAGATATTGTTGTTGAAATACACTAGAGGAGTTAAGACATTGTTGATTAAATACATCAAAGGAAGTAAGACATTGTTGATTAAATATATCAGAAAAATAAGACATTGTTCTTAAAATGCTACATAATGTTAACTTCAGTTTTAGAGTGCCATTCGGTAGTGTTAACTATAGCTGTATTCTTCGGTTACATTGTATTAACTATAGTTTTAGAGTGCCATTCGGTAGTGTTAACTATAGCTGTATTCTTCGGTTATATTGTATTAACTATAGTTTTAGAGTGCCATTCGGTAGTGTTAACTATAGCTGTATTCTTCGGTTATATTGTATTAACTATAGTTTTACTCTGCTGTTGAGTAGTGTTAACTATAATTGTGGTGTACCAATATGTAGTGTTTACTATAGCTGTATGGTCGTGTTAACTATAGTTTTAGTTTACCGTTAGGTAGTGTTAAGTATAATTGCACTGTTCCAATACGTAGTGTTAACTATAGTTATAGTGTTCCGTTACATAGTGTTAACTAACGTTTAGGGTGCATTTTGGTAGTGTTAACTATAATTGTAGTGTACCAATACGTATTGCTAACTATAGTATTAGTGTTCCGTTACATAGTGTTAACTATAGGTTTAGTTTGTCGTTAAGTAGTGTTAATTATAGTTGCAGTGCTTCCTTGGATAATGTTAACTATAGTTGTAGTGTTCCGTTACATAATGTTAACTATTATAGTAACTATTACAATTATTGTAAGGACCGATACACAGTGTCAACTATAACTGAATAGTTCCGTTACATAATACTAACTACAGTTGTAGTGTTCCGTTACGTTGTGTTAACTATAGCTGTATTGCAGTGTTAACTATTGTTATGGTGTACCGTTACGTGGTGTTTTCTACAGTTGTGGAGCTCCGTTACATATTGTAAACTATAGTTGTAGTGTGCAGTTAGGTAGTGTTAACTATAATTTTTGTTTACCGATACGTAGTTTTAACTGTAGTTGTAGTTTGCAGTTAGGTAGTGTTAATTATAGTTATATTGTTCCCCTGCATAATGCTAACTATACTTGTATTGTTCCGTTACCTAATGTTAACTATTGTTTTAGTGTCTGTTAGGTATTGTTAACTAAAGTTGTAGTTTTACGTTACACACTGTTAACTACAATTGTAGTGTTTAGTTACTTTGTGTTAACTATAGTTTTATTGTTCCGTTACATAGGGATATCATAGTTGTAGTGTGCCGTTTGGTAGTGTTATCTATAATTTTCATGTTCCGTTAGATAGTGTTAACTATTGTAGAATTATTGTATTACATAGTGTTAACTATTGTAGAATTCTTCCATTACATAGTGTTAACTATTGTAGAATTATTGTATTACATAGTGTTAACTATTGTAGAATTCTTCCATTACATAGTGTTAACTATTGTAGAATTATTGTATTACATAGTGTTAACTATTGTAGAATTCTTCCATTACATAGTGTTAACTATAGTTTTGTGTTCCGTTACATAGTGTTAACTATATTTGTAGTGTTCCATTACGTGGTGTTAATTACAGTTGTGTTGTTCCTTTGCATAGTGTTAACTGTAGTTGTAGTGTACCTAAACGTAGTTTTAACTATAGTTGTAGTGTACCAATACGTAATGTCAACTATATTTGTATGGTAGTGTTAACTATACATGTAGTTATAGTGATCTGTTACGTAGTGTTAACTATAGTTTTAGTTTGTTTTAATGTTCCTTTAGGTAGTGTCAACTATAGTCGTAGTGTTCCGTTACGTAGTGTTAACTATATTTGTTGAGTACCTATACGTAGCTTTAATTATAGTTTTAGTGTGCTATTACATAGTGTAAACTATAGTTGTAGTGTACCAATACGTAGTTTTAGAGTGCCTTTAGGTTCTTTTAACTATAATTATAGTGTACCGTTTGGTAGGGTTAACTATAGTTGTAGTGTATTACCGACATATAATTTGAACTGTAGTTGTAGTGTACCGATATGTAGTGTCAACTATAGTCGTAGTGTTCCAATAAGTAGTGTTATCTATAGATATAGTATTCCATTACATAGCGTTAACTACAGTTTTAGTGTTCAATAGTTCATAATATTAACTATAGTTGTTGTGTGTCTTTAGGTAGTGTTAGCTATAGTTGTAGTGTTCCATTAGGTAGTGTTGACTATAGCTGTATTGTTCCGTTATGTAGTGTTAACTGTACTTGTAGTGTGCCGTTACATGTTGTTAACTATAGTTGTAGGGTACTGTTACGTACTGTTAACCCTAAATTTATGGTCGTGTTATTTTCCATCATCCCCGATGTTTCAGTGATAAGTCTGAAAGCTTATGACACGAGATGTCAGGGCTTAATCCCTATCGTGGTTACAGTGCAGATAGCCTATTGTGTAACTTACCATTAGCAAGAAATCTCTTCTACATTAAATATATAAAAATCATGTTGTGAGGATCACTGAGGTGAGGACAAACAGTTGTTAACAATTTCAATGTTATTCTAATTCAAGCTACATACTGTATAAAAAAACAATCATTTCTAGAACATTAACGGTAATCGGTGAGTTTGAAGCCCATTTTAAACTAAAACATGAGAGTTACTCAGAAATTATTCCCAAGAGAATTTACTAAATCAGTGATAGAAGGTGATTTTTGTTAAAGTTGCTTTAATAAGTGGGAAACTGTGAATTATGGAGTGAGTGTGTGTGTGTATAACTCAAGAGTACGTGATTAAAGACACTGATAGGATAAGGTAAACAGCCTTTGCTTTCGTTACACGTCAACTAAACG
The DNA here is from genome assembly GCF_004210375.1 of Tachypleus tridentatus. NCBI lineage: Eukaryota > Metazoa > Arthropoda > Merostomata > Xiphosura > Limulidae > Tachypleus > Tachypleus tridentatus. The sequence continues at coordinate 89,549,836 of NC_134831.1, forward strand.
CGCTAATAAAGTCTCCAAAACAGCTGTTTCTTATGTCGAAGTCCCAACATTGATGTGCCGTAAACTCAGGACAGCTAACAACATTTGACCACGAAGTTTAGAAAACGATTATATGAACACACAATTAGAGATCACACTGCAAGACATGGCCCTGTATTCGATAGATATACAGAATTTCTACTTGAAATTACGTTACACATGTCGGAAAGATTCCCCGCGAAAGTACACGTGCCTTTACTGTTTTTTTTCTTCTGAATCATCTGTCTTTGCTACTGTCTCACCACCTTTGAGTTTCCTTTCATTCACAAACAGCTGAAATCCAAGTTTACTGTAACTAAACCTTAATTATATTATTAAAAGATTCAACACAAACACAACTATGTTTGATTATTAGATATAAATGTTACAGATTGAAAGTATAACTGACCTAACTGTAATATTTTTATCATCCCGCCCAAGTTCTGATGAGTCTCTTGTTGGCGAAATTGCAGTCCACATCAGTGTGTACAGCCAATCATGGAAAATATTAGGTCTCTACATCACGAACTGTTCTTTCAATTTTACTTTTTGGTGAAACTGTTTGTTTGTTTTTTAAATTAGTAACATAATACATGTAATCATTAAATACTCGGCCTGATATATAATATGAAATAACTAGACATAAGTTCTAATGTTATCCAAATACATAAATTATTTTCGGTTTATTTACTGATGATTGAAAGAGACTTAAAACTTCATTAATTATTTAATCATTGTTGTTATTGTTTTAACATTGTGGTTTGGTATGGTTTTAATTTCGCGCAATGTTACACGAGGGTTATCTGCGCTAACCGTCCCTAATTTAGCAGTGTAAGACTACACGGAAGGCAGCTAGACATTATCACTTACCGCCAACTCTTGGGATACTCTTTTACCAATGAATAGTGAGAGTGATCATCACATTATAACGCCCCCATAGCTGAAAGAGCGGACATGTTTGGTGTAACGGGGATTCGAACCCGCGATCCTCGGATTTCTAGTCGAGGCCCTTAACCATATGGCCATGCCGGGCAGTTATAACAGTCTGACAACAAACCAACAGAAATATAGTTCATATAAAGAAAATGGAGTCATTGAAAAATTGGAAAATTTCTATCAGACAGACACAGGAAATCTACATTGTAAGGTATGACAGTGAGAAACATAAAATACTATCTGACTTCATACGTAATCAGTCCAAATAACCAATCACCAGAATCCTTACGATCAGTTCATTACATCAATAGTTCTAATCCGACAGTGGTCAAAGAACTGAAAACATGTTTTGTTTTAATATAAAATATATATTAAAACCAATTCTATCTTTGTTGTAAGGAAACGTTTTATCTTATTTCCAATTAATACGCATATTCTTTTATCTTTATTTAAAATTAAAGTAAGGAAGTGGAAATAATAATGATGCATAACACACGAAGCTCTAAGTAACGCACGAGAAAGTGTTGGGTAATTGTGGTGATACGTTTTGGAGATAAAATTTCGCTAGAGAAAAAACAAACATAAACCACGCTACAACCTGGAGATGACAACGTTCGAAAGCTCGCCACGTGATTCGGTAACAAGCGACCACCAAAATACGAATAACAGCGTTCTAAAATTGCACGTGAAGTTGTGTTTTTATGTTATGGGTGCTATTCTTACAAAATTTTCTAAATAACTCTGCGATACGTTTTCATAACATACGTCGCACTGAGTTGTCATCTTCAGTCATTGGTTGTTTTCCGGGTTTTATCCTAACAAATAAAGTTGTTTCTTTTTATTTGTTTTGATAAAAGCGTATGCCGTTTTCGAATACGGGAACCAGACGATCATTTAGCTAACGTCCAACTCTTATTATAATTTGAAAAGGTTAAAGAAACAAAACACAAACTGTGTCTTTTCTCTGCACCACGAGGGTTACCATTTCAGTTTAAGATAAATCATATCAATAATGATAAATGATTATTGTGCATGCATGTAAAGTTATGCAATGTGTACAATGACAGTTACCTTTGTTTTACAGTGACGTCCTATATCCAGATTCATGTACATTAGAAAAATTGTCTGAGTTTTCTTTCTGTCATGTTTTCAAAGTGCTTACGAAAGGTGAACATAATTAACCATTACCTTTATCATTATATTAAAAAATTCCCTCATTTAACGGAATCGATTTGAAAGCAGTAAAAACCGCTGTATTTGAACAGTTACTGGAATAACTGCTTGAAGCACAATCTTAATAGCCACTGTCTGTACTGTCACCTGCGGGATTTCAATATCTAGTGTATAAGCATAGTAATGCTATATAAACACGATAATACCATATAAACAAGGTGTTACCATATAAATAACGTAATACTATATTAACATGGTGATACTATATAAACAAAACACTACAATACAAGCATGGTATAAACACTATATAAATATGGTAATAATATACAAACAAAATAATACAATATAAACCTGGTAATAATATATAAATATGGTCATATTATTTTAACAAAGTAATACCATATAAAAATGGTAACATTATATAAACATGGCAACACTATATAAACAAGATAATATTATATAAGCATGGTAACATTGTGTAAACATGGTAATAATATATAAACAAGATAATATTATATAAACATGGTAACATTGTGTAAACATGGTAATATTATATAAACAAGATAATATTATATAAACATGGTAACATTGTGTATACATGGTAACACTATGTAAACAAGATAATATTATATAAACATGGTAACATTGTGTAAACATGGTAATACTATGTAAACAAGATAATTCAATATAAACATCGTAATAATACATAAACAATTTAATACTATATAAATATGGTAATACCGTATAAACGTGGCTCAAACTTTATCCTGAGCTGGTGAAGAAAACCTGGTTGAATTACTATTATACAAATTTCTTATTGTGAACCCGTGTAGAACCCTTACTGTAAACTCGTGTAGAACCAGTAAAGGATAATGCGACGAAAGTATTTTCAACGTGGTTGTGATGTAACATAAAACATATTACACTGTAACGCTATGGATATTCTATTGTTGCTTTTATGAAAATTATATATATATATATATATAACACATAATTATTTCCTTGTCAGATGTAATAACGGTTGCTAGTTCAGAAAGCCCCCCCCCACCAGTGGCTCAGCGATATGTCTGCGGACTTACAACGCTAAAATCCGGGTTTCGATACCCGTGGTGGGCAGAGCAAAGATAGCCCATTGTGTAGCTCTGTGCTTGATTCAAAATAACACCAACACATAATAATAGTTCAGGCAAGTACAAGAAATTGTTTTAATATATGAAAATAATTCGTGTTTTCATTAGTTTATTTCTTTTACTTATCGCGAAATAAAATACGTCAGTTTATTAAAACGAGTTGTACTTTATCACTGGGGCCTGGCATGGCCAAGCGTGTTAAGGCGTGCGACTCGTAATCTGAGGGTCGCGGGTTCGCATCCCCATCACGCCAAACATGCTCGCCCTTTCACCCGTTGGGGCGTTATAATGTTACGGTCAATCCCACTATTCGTTGGTAAAAGAGTAGCCCAAGAGTTGGCGGTGGGTGGTGATGACTAGCTGCCTTCCCTGTAGTCTTACACTGCTAAATTAGGGACGGCTAGCACAGATAACCCTCGAGTAGCTTTGTGCAAAATTCCAAAACAAACAAACAAACTTTATCACTGTTTGTTATGAATTGACGTGCACTTAGAATGGCTAGAGATGGATTCACTGAAATTCAAACAGGAGATTTTGACAAACTTTTACACCATTTAGTAAGTTTGTTTGTTTTTATTTCAAGGGCCATTTGCGTTATTTTTACCTTGTTCTGAAGTGATAGGACTAGAGGGAAGGGAGTTACTCAATATCACTCGCCGCCAACTCTTGGGCTACTCCTAACGTATTTACTGTTCCAACGTGCGATTATTTTATTCAGCCGCGGTATTTTGGCTCATAGAACGGCTCTGAGTGTTTTTAAAAAAATAAAACTTTAAGCTCATAGCTACGTCATTTCTTTAACAATTTCAGTTAAAATTAGTTTTGGACTCAAGAAGTCAAATCCTTTCAATTGATGTATTTGACCATGCCCAAAGTTTTTTAGGCTAATTTATTCTAATTTTTGCTAAAGAAATTTGAGTTTGAGGATTGACTGGTAGAAATCCTGATGAGTATTAAATTAGAATCGGGTATACGTGACCCCCCCCCCCACATTTGATATTACTGGCACACAAAAATACAACTAATTGAAAGGTTCAGATCAATGTACTTTAATCTTGCTTAAAATAAATTGAACTGCTACGGCTATTAAAGACTCAGTCTTGTTTTATCTTTGGAAGGCGACACAAAACTAACCGCAGAACAGCAGCTCCACAAAACTACAGAATACCCACTGAGCCCCTATTTTGTAAGAGTTTAATTATCCCAAACAAAAATTAACTGGAACTTTTATCAGAAATCTCCTATAACTGTTAATCACATATTGCATCATTTGAAAATAACCAATAACTGTTAAGCACATTAAACTTCCTTTTAAAATGGTTAATAAGCATTACTAAGACCATAAGCCTTGTTTGAAAATAGCCAATAATGACTAAACTCGTCAAGCCTTATTTCAAAAGAGCCAATAATCATTAACCACACATTGAGACTCGTTTCTAATTCGACAAATAAGCGTTAAACACGCGTTAAGCCTAGTACATTTGTAGCTGACTTCATTTCGAAGCTAACGCCTAGAATTATGGTCAATCTTCTATAATTTCCACTTTTAGGAATATTTATCATTTAAGCATTTAAATTATTTTATGACCGTGATTAGTGTTTACGAAAACGATAGTGAAGTATCGCTGATCATACGAATTATAAACAACTTAAGTGAGAGACGTGTAAAAATTGGAATTAGAAATCAGGAAATTTTAATTAATTTTTTCAAGAAGTTTTTTTTTTAATTTTCGTGAAAAGCTACACAAGGGCTATCAGCTATTAACAGTGTAAGGCTAGAGAGGAAGTAGCAACACCCACCGCCACCTCTTGGGCTATTCTTTTACCAACGAATAGTGGGAGTAACCAAAAATTATAACACTCCCACGGTTCAAAGGGCGAGAACGTTTAGTGCGACGTGGATTCGAATCCCTCGAGCCTCAGATTACGAGCCGCACGCATTAACCGACCTTGCCGTACTGGCCCTTTAAGAAGTTAACACAAAATGTTATTATGTCAGACTCCATTGTAGACAAATAAAAGTATTAGTCTGACTAAATCTGAGTTAGAATATGTATTTATTAATCACTTAAACCTTACATCCTTCCTCGATGAGATGAGTTGGAAATTGTAATTTTGTTTATTTTACTTCATTCTTAGGTTCAACCTTACTAAAATAAAGCATCTGAAAGAGGCATTTCTCCTGCGTATTAATTAGAAATAAGATAAAACGTTTCTTTACAACAAATATAGAATTGGTTTTAATGTATATTTTATATTAAAACAAAACATGTTTTCAGTTCTTTGACCACTGTCGGATTAGAACTATTGATGTAATGAACTGATCGTAAGGATTCTTGTGATTGGTTATTTGGACTGATTACGTATGAACTCAGATAGTATTTCATGTTTCTCACTGTCATACTTTAGAATGTAGATTTCCTGTGTCTGTCTGATAGAAATTTTCCAATTTTTCAATGACTTCATTTTCTTTATATGAACTATATTTCTGTTGGTTTGTTGTCAGACTGTTATAACTGCCCCGGCATGGCCATGTGGTTAAGGGACTCGACTAGTAATCCGAGGATCGCGGGTTCGAATCCCCGTCATACCAAACATGTTCGCTCTTTCAGCCGCGGGGGCGTTATAATGTGACAGTCAATCCCACTATTCGTTAGTAAAAGATTAGCCCAAAAGTTGGCGGTAAGTGGTAATGACTAGCTGTCTAACGTGTAGTCTTACACTGCAAAATTAGGGACGTCTAGCGCAGATAGCCCTCGTGTAACTTTGCGCGAAATTAAAAACAACACAAAAAACGCATAAGAAAAGGGCGGAAAAACTGGAAACTATTGTTTACTTTGAATTTACAAATAACGTTAAGGGTTTTTTAATTTGTTATTGTAAGCAATAATCATTATATAACTTAAAATAATAAGCATCGGGGAACGATCATCATTACATGCACACAAATTTATCAGTTCTCACAAACAAACCACTAAATCATCTTCACACGTATTCTCTCGTCATGTTCATTTTTTCAAGATTCTATGAATCTCAACATAACTGTTATTGACATGATTTTTTTTTTCTTGGCTAACAATACCTTGTTTCACGTGCAGCTTAAGCAGTTTCTATTGATTTCTCAGACAGCTTAACCTTTCTTTGAGAAATGTAGGTGGCGTTTTATTTTATTTTTTTTTTCCGATACTTTCTTCAGATGTTTCAAGCAATCTGAACTCAGGTTAACAGCTGATGTGTTTTTGTTGAATATTTAAAGTTTGCAGGTGTGAAATGGTTCCTGAAGTTATGAATTCGTAATGACGTCCAATTAGAAGTAATTTCCGGGCAGCAACACTTTCATCAGTAGGGGTAGTGGACTGAAGTGATAACAAGTGAAACATACACGTGTCTCTATATTTAAAGCGCTATATGCGTAGCTGCCTTTGTCGGTGTTGTCCTTCTTGTCGGTTGCTATGGTAGAAGGTACCAGGCAACACAGATCACGTTGGCACAACTCTTTTACAGATAGGTTGGTCTTGATTCAGCCAATCAGGATGAGACGCTAATGAAGACATTATCCACTTGAGCAAGGCGTCTGGTCAGAGACATATTACTGTATGGGAAGTTTTAATGGATGTTCTGACATGTGGTTAATGTGTGCTTTAGACGTAAGATAAGTGAATTTATTTCACTCAGTGAACTGATTTACGATTGAGGTAAATTTATTATAGGAGGTGGGCTGATTTTTTTTATTCTTTTAGGGCCTTATTTATCACCAATCAAGAAGACAGTGTTATGTAAGAATATAAACTTGTACATACGTATACTCATTATAACACGTATTACCGATGACACAAATACACTGTTGGATGTTGATTTAAACACTAAAACCGTTAAAACGTGTGTACCTGAGAAATGACCGCACCAGTCATCGAAACTTGTTCTAAAATCTTATCTGTAAAACCAGAAACTCGTGATAAACTAATAGTTAGAACCAGTAAATGCTGATGACCTACGAACACAGCCTGTGAACTTATAACGCTAAGAACTGTGTTTTATCACCTGTGATGGACACATTACAGACAGACTATTCTGTAATTTTAAACTACAGACAGATATGATGTCGTTTGTTTGTTTTTTGATGTAAAATGTTTCACTTCACCGCAATACCCATTTTCACGCATGCTCACTACATACACCATAATTGTGACGTGATTAACTCTCGTCAATTTCCTTAGCAACGTATATTTTTGGCACGTGGCTTAACGCTGTATTAATTACCTCCGTAATGCTAACCGACTGACCAACTTGGTTTAAGTAAAACAAAGGAAACACCCCGTCGGGCTTGGTTTGAGAAGGACGTGATAATCAGCTGAGTGTAACATGTATCTCAAACACTATTAATAGGTTAAAATCAATTTGATTATAGAGGACTTAGATATATAACCTGAAGACTGAAGACTGGAAACAGCAAAAAGAAGTGACATCAGATAAATGACTACAAACGTTAAATAATTATTCTAGCTCAATCTTTCTTTGATGGTTGTCCATTCAGTGATTTTAACTAACAAAACTGTTAAAAAATTAGACCTCTCACACACATAGATCCTGTTACTATTACCTGAATGTATTTGTTGCCTTACAACGCCTTATAACACTGTTATATGTTCTTAAATTATGTTACATATCCCGAAGACTGAAGTCATGTTGTATTAACAATCGAAGTTACCCTCAATGAATAAATACAAAACATTTCTGTTTGATTTAAACAATTAGCGCTACATTAATATATGATAGAGGCCGTTTTTATTTCACTGATGTGTTTCTACTCATAACAAATATTAACAGTGATACAGTTGTTCTGTTTATCATCTATTTCGGAGACGATGATGCAACATGTACAAGAAGGATGCCTCGCTTGCTGATGGAAGTGAAATATTTCTATTTTGAATGCACTGTTGTTTTATAGAATTCGAAATTTTCAAACAAATCATTGTCCATAATCATAATTAAAGTAGTTAAAGTATTAAAAGTGGTAATTGTAAGACAACACATGATCCTAATGTCCCTTCTAGTTTAGATCAATTCTATTTTGATAATTAAACACCACACTTCTGTGAAACAGGAGAACACAAGAAACTAGTTTCAGTCTCTGGCAAGTCTCCCACATGTGATTATTTTTTATATGAACCGAATGTTTCAAGACAATTGAGACTGTACTATCTAGTGTCATGTAGCGAGTGCAGTATTAGTGTCATGTAGCGAGTGCATTACATGGACTAGATAATTGAGACTATACTATCTAGTGTCATGTAGCGAGTGCAGCATTAGTGTCATGTAGCGAGTGCAGTATTAGTGTCATGTAGCGAGTGCATTACATGGACTAGATAATTGAGACTATACTATCTAGTGTCATGTAGCTAGTGCATTACATGGACTAGATAATTGAGACTATACTATCTAGTGTCATGTAGCGAGTGCATTACATGGACTGATAATGAGACTATACTATCTAGTGTCATGTAGCGAGTGCATTACATGGACTAGATAATTCAGACTGTACTATATAGTGTCATGTAGTGAGTGCATTACATGGACTAGATAATTGAGACTATACTATCTAGTGTCATGTAGCTAGTGCATTACATGGACTAGATAATTGAGACTATACTATCTAGTGTCATGTAGCGAGTGCATTACATGGACTAGATAATTGAGACTATACTATCTAGTGTCATGTAGCGAGTGCATTACATGGACTAGATAATTCAGACTGTACTATATAGTGTCATGTAGTGAGTGCATTACATGGATTAGATAATTGAGACTATACTATCTAGTGTCATGTAGCGAGTGCATTACATGGAGCAGATAATTGAGACTGTACTATCTAGTGTCATGTAGCGAGTGCATTACATGGAGTAGATAATTGAGACTGTACTATCTAGTGTCATGTAGCGAGTCCAGTACATGGAGTAGATTGTTCAGGTTACACTGTATACCGTCATGTAACGAGTGCGTTAAATGGATTAGATAGGTCAGACTATACTACCTAATGTCACGCAGCGAGTGCATTACATGAACTAGATAACTGAGAGTATACTATCTAGTGTCGTGTAGGGAGTGCATTACATGGGCTAGGTGCTTGAAGTCTCACTATATAGTGTCATGTAGCGAGTGCATTAGTTAGTTTAGACGCTTTAACTTTCACTATATAGTGACTTGTAGCTAGTACATCAGTTTGGCTAGGTTCTTCAGGCTAAATTAGTCACTGCAAATTATCGAGTTCATTATATGGGCTAGATATTTAAAATATGTGTCTATACATTTGTAATTGTACAGTGCGTTACTTTTGTTATAACATGTCAAACATGTCATGAGCAGTTAAATAAACGTCTTTTTGCCGATCATATTTGTAAGTACCTTTGATGGACTAAGTATCTCCAAGGGGTGAGTGCAAGATGTTTTTAATACAAAACTTGTAAAACACGTGCACATTTGATAAATAGAGCAGAAGAAAAAGACGTAACATAGTCTATAGAGAGAATTACATTTCTATATAGAAACATGGATAGGAGAACAGCTTGTAGCAACAACGTTAAGTCTGAGAGGTTTATTACACCGAGAATATCTGATTGTGTGGAATACAGGGTGCTGCTTTCAGAAGACAGAATTTATTTCTCACCAGAGTTTATGAATGGATATCAAATCTTCAATGTAACTTTCCTCTAAAAAAAACGTCTTACATTTCCCGCCGTTCCGGAAACTGACCATCAGTTTCAGTTCTACAGTTCAAATGAATAGCTTTTCCAGGCCACAGAGTATATCTGTCAAGATGTAGATGGATAAAAGGTTTTAACCTATTGGCTACGAAATAAAAGTAACATTTTATTACCCTACAAGAATCCTATGAAACGTTCTATACGTTATGGGGCTTTGTTGTTTCAAATAAACATAATTTTCAAAAGCGAATTTTCTGAACTGTTAACAACACACGTCAGAATATAAAAATAACTAAAGACACGGAAGTTTATTTCAGTTCTGAAAAAAAAGAGATAGTTGAGTACACCTTGTGTTGAAATGATAGCTTTATAAACACCTGACGTCACATTTATAAGTTTCTAGAAGTTGAGGGCCCGGCATGGCCGAGTGTGTTAAGGCGTGCGACTCGTAATCTGAGGGGCGCGGGTTTACATCCCCGTTACGCCAAACATGCTCGCTCTCTTTCAGCCGTGAGGGCGTTATAATATTTCAATCAATCCCACTATTCGTTGGTAAAAGAGTAGCCCAAGAGTTGGCGATGGGTGGTGATGACTAACTGCCTTCCCTCTAGTCTTACACTGCTAAATTAGGGACGGCTAGCACAAATAGCTCTCGAGTAGCTTTGTGCGAAATTCAAAAAACAAACAAAGAATCTAGAAGTTGAATGTTATTACAATTATATGTTTAAGTACAGTTTATATTTTTTGTTTAGTTTTGTGTTTTTATCAGGTTAAGGATTTTGATTTGGTTTCATGTTTATTTTCATGTTAAAAGGAATGTTTCAAAGGACTAAAAATAGAGAATCATCGACATGTAAATGTCATCTTCTTTAAGGTTTATTTTTTCCCTGTTAACTGGTGAAAGATACATTCTGTTTATTTTAAATAAAAATACACACCAAAGGAAATTGATTCTCAAAAACAACTTCGTTGCTCTCTGCTGGACATTTTTAATAGCTGATAAATGTTCGGTGTTTGTTTAGGAGGTTGTTTGTAATTATTTTGTTTCGAATTATGAACCAGGCAGAAACAACTAACAAAATATCCACTCTCTTGTTCTATTTAAAACCCATAATGGTATAGAACATACAAATTTTAAATATAATAATGGCTGAGGGTTTTTAACTGTTATATTTGCCCTACTTTTTAAGATATTCCAATGGAACTGTTTACTCTAGAACCAGAGTACAAAGTAACGAAAAGTCTTGATTTTTCTCTCAGGCACGCGTGACAAACACTACCCAGACCTTAAGTGTAACAGTACTGAAAACAAACTTATAACTTCCGCTATTCTGCAAGAGAAGCTCGTGAATATTGATATACAGGTTAACCATCGCTGTAGCATTCCAGACTAAAATAGCAGTGGAAACAGATCGACTTTTCTCATATGATGAGTTTTAAAGCCGACTGACAGTTTTTTTTTATCTCGTTTGGGGGTTATTTTTATTATTTTTTGTTTCTGTATTAAATTTTCAGTTCCCCATACAACTAATTGTTTCTGTTCTACATTAAATTACATCTGTTTTCTTCCGATGGTCAAGATAAGAACTCTGTTTAATGAACGTTATTTTAATCTAGAGTTAAGACTAACCACATTATATTATGTTTAACTTCAATTTCGTGATATTTTAGGAAGTAAAATATATTAAAATAGTTATATACCAAGGTACAAAACCGATAACCGGAGCTGTTGCCCAAGGTCCTGATCTCATAGTCATGAGTTGTCTTGCTTAAAGTCCTGACGCAAACGTTCTTTAGGGTTCATACTCTTACATGGAACCTGAGGTCAATCGATAACAAAATAAGTTGGAAGGATTGTGAGAGTGATACAGTATTTTGAAAAGAATTGTCTTTCTGAAAAGTTTTTGCTGATTGTGACAGGTACCTGGTGTGTATGCACAAACATAGTTTTGGTTTTGCTTCATCACGTAGGAACTCTGAGGAATAGACAGTTAACTGTTTACCAGCCATAATGTATTTAATTGCGTTTATGTTTTTAATACGCTATTAAGTTCAACTTAATTAAAAGTGTTTTGCTCCTGATTTTCGTTTGCATTTAATGTCAGGTGCATCACGTTGCAGTGTCCAACAGCAGTCAGCAAGCATTGACGGATTCCAGTTACCCTGATATCGTTTTTCCATTGTAGCAACGTCCTGGTGAAACCTTTCACTGTGTTTGTTACTGACAGCACCGAGGTTTGTGGGGAAGAAGTCCAAGTGTGAGTGGAGGAAATGAATCTTGAGTGACATGTTACACTTCATTGTTTTGTATGCTTTGAGAAGTTTGTCTACCAGCTGACTGTAATGTGGGGCTCTGTATTTGCAAAGAAAATTCTCAACAACATCTTTGAAGGCTTTCCAGTCAATCTTTTCCAGCTCAACAGATCTTCGAACCGCTTGTCACTCATAACATGTCTGGTCTGAGGGCCAACAAAAATGCTCTCTTTGATCTTGGCTTCAGTTATTCCTGGGAACATCTGTCTTAAATAACAAAAACCTTCGCCTTCTTTGTTCATTGCTTTCACGAAATTCTTCATAAGTCCCAATTTTATGTGAAGAGAAGGCAAAAACATCTTTGTCGGGTCGACAAGCGATTCATGCGCCACATTTTTCTGTCCTGGAACTAACTTTTTACCGAGTGGCCAGTTCTGTCTAGAATAATGTGACTCTTTGGAACGACTGTCCCATTCACAGATGAAACAACAGTATTTTGTATAGCCGAGCTGCAGCCCCAGTAACAGAGCAACGACTCTCAGATCTCCACAGATATTCCAGTTGTACTTGCTGTACTGGATGTGCTTCAGCAACATTTCCATTTTCTCATAGGTTTCTTTCATGTGTGCTGCATAGACAACAGGTATTGAAGGGTGAAGCAATTCGGCTTTTACTTTTGGCAGACTCAAATCTCTGATTAGATTGTTTAATTCTGACTGTGTTATGAGATGTGGATCGCCTGAGGAGCAAGGTCCAAAATCAGGATCAGTGTCACTGCCAGTTCCTTGTATTGCAGTTTCTTCATCTGGTTCGTTTAAGGTCCATTCCTCTGGTGGTTTCGGAATTGGAAGACTGTCGTCATGTGGCACGGGTCTCATTGCTGAAGGCAGATTAGGGTATTCAATTGACTTCTTGTTTTTGGCAGAGAAACCAGACACATTAGTCAAACAGAAGTAACAGCTCATCACATGGTCTTTCTGTTCTCGCCATATCATCGGGACAGCAAATGGTATTGTCTTTCGAGTGCCCTTGAGCCAAGCTCTCAGACAGACAGCACATGTCGCACAACAAATGTGAGGCACCCATTCCTGGTATTGATCACCAATTTAACAGCCAAAGTACAGATGATATGCTTTCTTCACAAGAGCAGTCATTGAGCGTCTCTGATGAACAAGTGTATACTCGCCACAAATATAGCAGAACGTATCGAGGCTGTTACGATATTGACGAGTCATAGTGACCGACATGAAATCGTCTTGTAAAACGTATATAACACCTAACTTACTTGTTACAGTGCTACTGAGGCAATGCTATATTCTGAAACAATAAGTACACACTATAAAGTCTATATTAATCCAATAAGCAGCATCTGTGTATGCAAGCCACTTTTATAGCCTGCTGAGACAGTGCCAAGCTGGCTCCAGCCTGCCCAGACATGCCCGGGCTGCATACTTCCACAGAACAGCTTCCAACCTGGCCTGATTTCATGCCTGGACATGCCCAGACTGCACAAAACATTGTTCATAGGTCTCTTACAGAAACGAAAATTTTTGGACACAAATATAAGAAAAAAGCATGGCAAAACTGAAGCTTTCGATGAAACGACACGTGATGGGCAAATTTGGATGTGATTTTTGTCATCAGCAGTCAAAAATCTACAAGGAACACCCAATAGTGTTCAAGAAGCAGAAACTCTGTTGTGCAGCGTAATCTAGCTTTTATTATCAATATGAGTGATTCACGGTCACGTGAAATCTCAGTGATTGAAGATATGAGTGAATATTATTTAAAATGATCACAACATCTGGACCACAGGTAGGACTGTTATGAATTCAACCAATTAGTCTTAACTTTTCAAGTAAGATTTTGTTACATTTTCGCACTTTTTTTGCTATTATTATTTATTACCATCTTCTTTAGTATAATTACATCATTGGTCTCTTAGTAATTTATATATATATCAATTCTGTTTACTTTACAAGCAAACTCGAAATAAGCTTAAAACATTCCCTGTATTTTGAACTATCGCAACGTAATAAACACAAACGTTGAGTTAATGATACGAAGAACAAAAGTAAAAATTCCAAGCAGTAGAACTGTTGAGGTTCGATATTAAACACAAAGGGCTGTCTGTACTTTGCCCACTACAGCTATCGAAACCCGGTGTCTAGTCCGCAAGTATATCGCTAGGTGTCATTGGAATTGATTCAAAATATCTTTACGTATGTCACAGCTGAAATTAGTTGGGTCATGAGTTTTCTTATAAGTATGCGTAGTAAATAACCATACGTCATTAAACAGTGAAAATAATAACACATTATATTACAGAGTATAAAGCCATACGTCATAAAACAGTCTAAATAGCAATATATTATATTACACAATAAACCACCATATATTATATTACACAGTAAACAACCATATATTATATTACAGTAAATAACCATACGCCATTAAACAGTAAAAATAATATTTTACAGAGTAAATAATCATACCACAGAGTAAATAACCATACGTCATTAAACAGTGAAAATGGCAATACTTTATATTACAGAGTAAATAACCATAAATTTTATTACAGAGTAAATAACCATAAATTTTATTACATAGAAAATAACCACACACCATTACACAGTGAAACTAAAGAAACACTATTTTACAGAGTAAATAACTATACATTATACTAGAGAGTAAATAACCACACGCCAAACAGTGAAAATAACAATATATTATATTACAGAGTAAATAACCATACATCATTTAACAGTGAAAATAACACATTATATAACAGAGTAGAATACCATGTCATTAAAGAGTGAAAATAACAATACTTTATTTTAAAGAGTAGACGACCATATATGATATTACGGAGCAAACAACCACACCCCATTCAAGAGAGAAGACAACAACACATTATTTTACAGACTAAATAACCATACGTCATTAAACAGTAAAAACAGGAATACATTATAGATTGGACCAACAATGTCAGTTAATGAAACATGAAAATATTATCAAATAAACACCAATTAGTTTCTAGATATAGCCTGAGAATATAATGGACTAACAATATGAGTTAATCGAAAATAGAAACAATATGAAATAAATACCAGCTAGTTTTTACTTAGAGATTGAGAACGCACTTAATCAACAATGTCTGTTAAAGAAATATAAAAACAATACCAAATAAATACCAAATAGTTACTGGTTATAGATTGTGAACACACTGGACATACAATGTCAGTTAATGAAACATAAAAACAATACCAAATAAATACCAAATAGTTACTGGTTATATATTGTGAACACACTGGACATACAATGTCAGTTAATGAAACATAAAAACAATACCAAATAAATACCAAATAGTTACTGGTTACAGATTGTGAACACACTGGACATACAATGTCAGTTAATGAAACATAAAAACAATATCAGATGAATAAAAGTTAGTTTTTGTTTATAGATTGAGAACAGAATAAACCAAAAATATCAGTTGATAAAATATAAAACAAATATCGAATAAATACCAGTTAGTTACTGGTTATAGATTGGGATAAAACTGTACCAACAATGTCAGTTAATGAAACATATAAACAATATGAAAAATAACAATTAGTTAATGGTTATAGATTGAGAACAGACTAAACCATCAATGTCAGATAGTGAAATATAAAAACAGTATTAAATAAATACCTGTAAGTTACTGGTTATTGATTGAGAAGAGACTAGACCAAAAATGCCAGTTTTATGTGGTTCTGTTAATGGATCAGTATGAAAAACCACTATGTTTTATGCTGTGTACTATTTTTTATTGACTCCTAATTAACTGAAACTATTAACGTATAATAGTATAACGATTGGTTACTTAAGCCTGTGAATTTAAACTCTTTGTATAAGTTGATTTGGTTTTAAGAACAAATATTCCATAATTAGGCTTCGCAGATTTCAGAAAATAATATTAATTTTTCTACCAGGTAAGGATTTGTTTTTTTATAAGTCTGATAAGAAACATTTTTAGAACAAATTATTATTTCGTTTACCACAGCGAACTTTTTTATTATTATAATGTTTACTGTGTTCGTGTTCATGAACGGTCTATAAGGATCTGACGCCGTGATTGTTCTGGAGAATCTATAGTCAATGGCTGTTAACATTTTAAAACGTAACAAAATGTGACCTCATTTCAGTTTAATGATTCACTAATGTAAAAATAAATAGAACGTTTTGTGGAAAATCTGTACGTGATGGTAAAAATATATATTTTTGAATTCAATGTAAAGGAATTATTGTAGAAAAATTCTAAACAACAAAATCATCACAGGCCTGTCTTAACATCTTCCTACACAAACAGAAAAACACAAAACTCGGTATTCATGTCAACGTTTTATTTAAAATACTGAACAGTTAAGTTATTACATTTATTAATTTAATCCTATAGATCTCCATCCTCCACATAAAAACAGCAGAGAAAAACTATTTGTTTTTTCGTTTAGAGAAACAGTGAAACGAAATTAAAACTCAGCGATTTACAGATTTTTAATGTAAAGAGAAAATTTTGGAAATGAGTATTTGTTTTAAATACAAAAGCATCGTTTGTAAATTAGCACGTGCTTTATGTAGAGAAATGACTAAAGCTAGAAATTAGTACACACTCTAAATGTAAAATTAATACCTAGATTAACATCCTGAAATTTATTTATTTTTCAAAAAGCAAAAGACTGAAACTAGAAACGGTAACGTATTTTGAATAGAAGAACAAAAGTTGAAAGATTAAAGGTCAAAGTTTAAAGCACGCATTCTACTTTACCTCCAGAACTACGATAGGTAAATATCTAACAGTCCCTAGAACCAAAGGTATCATAAAGCCCTTTAACTGATCTTAGTTAAGACTCATCTATTATTTTTAGACTTTTTTCAGTTGTTATACAAGTTTCTTTAATAACCACATCTATGTCCTCCTCTGTACCCATGTCCACCAGATCCTCCATAACTGTCTCCTCCATAAATTCAGTGACCACCTCTTCCATAACCTCGACCACCACCACCTCCATAGCCTCCGTGACCACCTCTTCCATGACCTCGACCACCACCACCTCCATAACCTCCGTGACCACCACCACCACCAGTTTTATGACCACTGTAACTTCCTTTCTGATAACCACCTCCACCCTGTTTATGCCCATAACCACCTTGATAATATTTGCCACCACGTTTATTATCATTTCCGTAATAGTTGTCGTAACCACCTTTTCCGTATTTGTGGTAATCGTCCCCGTACTTCTTGTTGTCATGGTACTTATTGATCGTCGTCGTATTTTTGTGTTTCCCTACCTGCGTGGTGATCATAGTAATCACGGAAGTCCTTGTACTTCTTTCCATAGTCTTTGTCGTTGTATTCATCGAAATACGACTTCTTGTCGCCGTATTCCTCCTTGTGGTATATGTTCTTGAAGCCTTTCTTCTTGTGGCCATAATCTTTGTCATATGCGCTACCAAGCTTTCCTCCTTTATTTCCTTTAGCCCTGCACTGGTCTGAACCGTGTTTCTTCCCTACATGTCCCCTGTTCTTGTTGTGCCTGTGGTTATCCTTTCCATATTTGTCGTAGTAATGGCCGCCCTTTCCATATTTGTGCTTTCCTCCATAATTATCATTACTCTTAAAGTCTTTACCCCCATGTTTGTATTGACCGCTATAGTCACCATAGCCATTATTACTTTGTTGGGACTTCCCGTAACTAACGGCACCCTTTCCACTTGGTCCACCGTAGCCACCACCACCACCACCACCCCTCCTCCTCCCGTGTCCACCGTAGCCACCACCACCACCTCCTCTTCCGTGTCCACCGTAGCCACCACCACCACTCCTCCTCCTCCGTGTCCACCGTAACCACCACCGCCGTGCCCACCATAACCAGTTGCTGCTACTCGGGATCAGCTGTCTTGCTTTCTGCTGCTACCAGATCACCATAAGCCACAAGTACTTCAGGCTGTTCTTTAGCCAGTGTGAGTGACCACAGCAGAAGAATGACCCCAGCCGTGACCTGGAATACGAAATGATTAAACAAGTCAATATCAGTCCTCAGGCTGCAGAACTAAAGAAATAAGAACGTTGACAGCCTTGACGAAACACAAAGTCGGTTCTGCAACATGTTACAGAAAGAATAAACAGGCTAACGTTATCTTAAATAAATGAAACATTTTCTGCTACGTCTCTCACTTCCTTACTTTGGATAAAGTAACTTTTAACCTGAAAGTGGTGAATTGAGAAAATTGGAAAACCATAATTTAAACTAAGACAGTACACTTACCCAGGGGGCGCTGATCAAATTCATTCTTAGTAAGTGGTGGTTCGATTCTGAGTGAAAGAACCAAGTTTAATAGTACAAGACACACTTTGATTACTGCTTTGTGATGAGTCTCTTCTGTCTGCTAACATTTGCTCGCTTTGCCAAATATGTTTTGTGTCCATCCTTAAATAAGCAGCGAATGACAACATTTTCCAAAGTTCGGTCGAGTATGGTACGATTGAACCAGTTTCAAACGTATCTAGTCTTTGCGATCTATTAGGATGCATAAAACATCTTTACTGAGCATATTTGTTTTAATTTTATCGATATAAAACTGTTAAAACTGGCGAGCAGCCACCAACGTAACCAGAGCGCACTCAAATGGTGAATCTCTTCATTCGTCTGGAACCCACATTATCCTAATTAAGCTCTGTTTCGATTGTTAACTTTTGAAGACTTATATAAATCTAGAGACGTTTCCAACTGAGCTTTTGTCTTGTTTCTTGTGCAAACTTTGACTTTTTTTACCTTCAGTCGCTTTCTTCTATCACCTGGGGTTTGTTTTTCAACTGCCATTGTTTAGGAGAACGTTAAACTCGATTTTTTGAAACTGTCAACTATTAAAAATTTAATCGTAGAAGATAGAAGCTGTTTCTTCTTTGTAAAAATAAATGTAGACTGAAAATGTTGGAAGACCATTATTTAAACATGCATGTAATAAAGCAATATGAGAATTTGAATGGAAAACAAAGTGAACCGTGTTTATTTCTAGCTAATACAATTGTCCCTTCAAGCTAACATCTGACTGACACTATCATCTCTATTGTATACATTTCTTATCTAGGCCTAAGTTTATTAGTAGACACTCACCTATCAATAATACTACTATCTCAGGTTTCAGACAAAACTAGACAAGCCTCTTGGGCATTCCATGGGATCATACGTTCTTGATCTCAGGAAGGCACAGAACTAAAACGTTAAAACTATTACTTAAACTGACAGAGATTTCTGAAACATCGTGGTAAAAGTTCAGAACGTGTCATTATTTAAGGAGAGGTACCAACAGAGATATAATTTAAATGTTATTATTATGACATTGTAACCAGCTACAGGTTTCACGTTACATTATGTATATCTGTGATGTAAATACCTAAGCATAGTTGTTATTTTGACAATAAACGTTCTTTCTTCACGAAAACAGAACAAATCGTAGGAAATGTTTCATAAAGTTCTAACTTCAAATTACTCCACTGAGTAAGAGTGAAACATAGAAAATGGTCTGAGAACTTAATTTGAAGTCCTAACTTTCAGATGTTGAAAACATTTAAATACAAATGTTTCATCATACACCAATTACAACGAGTAAGATTACATACAAATTTAATCTTCTTGGTAAAAACGTACTAGGGAGATGATACACTTAAACTTACATCTGTGAGTATTGAAGTGTAATACGTTAAGAATATGTGTACTTAGAAGTGACTGAGGTATTGTGGTACTGGTGGTTAATAATATCTGTATTTAGAAATGACACTATTGTGATGTAATTGGTTAATACTATGTGTATTTAGAAGTTTACAGTACAATGATGTAATTGGTTAATACTATATTATTATTTAGAAGTGGCTTACCACTGTGTATTGTATTTGTTAAAGAATGTATTACTATTTAGAAATTACAGGTATTATGGTGTAGTTGGTAAAGACTATGTGTAATTAGAAGTGGCTTAATTACTGCAGTGTAGTTGGTTAAAGTGACTATCTGTATTTAGAACATTGTGTAATTATTTTGGTGTAATTAGTTCAAATTATTGTGTATTTAGAAGTGACAGTATTTTGATTGTAATTGGTTAAGAGTGTGTGTATTTAGACAGTGATAGTGTTGTGGTGTCATTAATTAAGAATATATATTCATAAGTGGCAGTATTGTGATGTCATTGGTTCCAGACACTGTGTATTTAAAGTGACAGTATTGTGATGTCATTGGTTTTCGACACACTGTATTTAAAAGTGACAGTATTGTGATGTCATTGGTTTGAGAACACTGTGTATTTAGAAGTGACAGTATTGTGATGTCATTGGTTGAGACACTGTGTATTTAAAAGTGACAGTATTGTGATGTCATTGGTTTGAGACACTGTGTATTTAAAAGTGACAGTATTGTGATGTCATTGGTTGAGACACTGTGTATTTAAAAGTGACAGTATTGTGATGTCATTGGTTGAGACACTGTGTATTTAAAAGTGACAGTATTGTGATGTCATTGGTTGAGACATTGTGTATTTAAAGTAGTGACACTATTGTAATGTCATTGGTTGAGACACTGTGATTTTAAAAGTGACAGTATTGTGATGTCATTGGTTTGTGAACGCACAATGTATTTAAAAGTGACAGTATTGTGATGTCATTGGTTGGAGACACTGTGTATTTAAAAGTGACAGTATTGTGATGTCATTGGTTCCAGACACTGTGTATTTAAAAGTGACAGTATTGTGATGTCATTGGTTGAGACAATGTGTATTTAAAAGTGACAGTATTGTGATGTCATTGGTTGAGACACTGTGTATTTAAAAGTAGACAGTATTGTGATGTCATTGGTTCCAGACACTGTGTATTTAAAAGTGACAGTATTGTGATGTCATTTGGTTGTTGAGACACTGTGTATTTAAAAGTGACAGTATTGTGATGTCATTGGTTGAGACACTGTGTATTTAAAGTGACAGTATTGTGATGTCATTGGTTGAGACACTGTATTTAAAAGTGACAGTATTGTGATGTCATTGGTTCAGACACTGTGTATTTAAAAGTGACAGTATTGTGATGTCATTGGTTCAGACACTGTGTATTTAAAAGTGACAGTATTGTGATGTCATTGGTTCGACACTGTGTATTTAAAGTGACAGTATTGGGATGTCATTGGTTGAGACACTGTGTATTTAGAAGTGACAGTATTGTGATATCATTGGTTGAGACACTGTGTTTTTAAAAGTGACAGTATTGTGATGTCATTGGTTGAGACACTGTGTATTTAAAAGTGACAGTATTGTGATGTCATTGGTTAAGACTACAGTATGTATATTCAGAAGTGGCAGTATTGTTATGTAATTGGTTAAAATACTATGTATTTAGGAGTAGCAGTATTGTGGTGCTAATGATTTGTATTTTCTCACTCATTAAACATCAGTGTAATGTATTTGTTGTCTTATAGACAAGCACGTCGCAAAGTAAGTTCTGAAAAGATATGTTGAGTTGTTTTTTTTTTTTTTCTGGCGAATTAAAACATTCGGCTTAGTACATCATTGGTGAAATTATAGTTAAAATCCGATAATCAATTCTATCGCATTTTT
>NC_134831.1:89572182-89620649 GCF_004210375.1 Tachypleus tridentatus
GGAGAGCATCCTTATTGACTGAAGGTCCCGCTTGTGTGGAAATGACTGGATCTTTCAGCAGGACAATGCTGCAATCCACAATGCCTGCAGGACAAAGGACTTTTCATGGTGAATAACGGATTCTTTTGGACCATCCAGCATGTTCGCCGAACTGAACCTCATTGAAAATGTTTGTGGCTGGATGTCAAGGAATTCTATAGAAATGGACGCCAATTCCAAACAGTGCATGATCTTTGTGAAGCCATCTTCACCATTTGGAATAACATTTCAGCCAGCCTTCTGCAACGCTTATATTGACCATACCAAAGTGAATGTTTGCAGTTATTCACAATAATGGTGCAACTCACTACTGAGACCTCTTGTTGGGCATTTCCTACCCTGTTTAGAACCTCTTTTGGTATGGTCTTAAACTCGACCAGCTAGTATTTACACTAATTTCATAGTGTTCATATTTTCCCTATTAAATGCTAAAAAATTTTATTTTTATTTTCCCTTTCCTTATTTTCATCTTCTGAAGTTCTACTCAAATAAGTGGTTGAGTGTAACAATGGAAAATGCATATTTTTCTTTATGTTCATTGGCCTTAAGATTTTTGTCAGCAGTGTAGAAGTTGTATCAGTAACAACGTAAACAGTTATATTATTGCAGTTACAATGTTAATAGTTAAATTAATTACATAATTTAAAATAATGAAATTTCTTCATCAGTTAGCTATATTTATTTTATTTTATTTTGAGAGAAATTTATGAAACAGAACCCAGCTAATTACGCCTTGTCGCTGTTCTTTACATTCCCCTGCAGCTGGAAATATAATTGATATTTCTACATCTTTATTTATGTTTAGAAAGACTGAATTTATATTCATCACTATGTGAATTGCTTTTATGTTTATGTGATGTGTAGTTTGAAAGCAAGTACTAGTAGTTTAGATAAAAAGATATGGTATGATATCTGAAAGAGATAGTCAAAAGTATGAAGTAGTTCCTACAGTTGTACATGGAACATGTAATTGTATCATTTATTATTTTGTAACAGTCATAATGGATACTTATAAGTGTTTCTATAATACAATAATAATATATACTTACACCTAAAACAATGTTTCTTTACAAGTATCAGAAGATATTTCATATAGTAAATGTTATATGAATACAATAGTACCATATACTCCACCATAGCAATGTTTCTCTACAATTATCATAAAGATATTTCATATAGTAAATGTTACATTAATACAATAATAATATATTCTTCCACCATAACAATTTCTTTACAAGTATCATAAAGATACTTGTATAAATGTTTCTGTAATACAGTGGTTACAGACACACCATAATGGTATTTTTCTTTATACAATATTTAAATTCAAACTATTTAAAATTAATAATGTAGTTTCTCAAATGTTTAATTGAGGCATATTTCATTTTTATTCTTTTGATCAAAATACAGAAACTTTATACAAGAGAAAACATACTTACTTTTTGTGGATATGAAACACTGATAGATCTTTTGAATCTAATTATGAGTCTAATATGGCTTTAATGGAAGTTGCATGCAAATGAATTAAAATACCCTATAATCCAAGCACCTTCATAAGGTGGACCTTTCTTGTTGAAGGGACAAACTGTGTGAAGCTATTATACAGAAATGCTCAGATTTGATCAAGTTTTCCCACACCTAATGGAAAACGTTTCAACATTTTTCACAACATCTTGATCTAAGAGTAAAAGTGGACCATTTGTCATCTTTTGTCTTAAGCTAACGTTGGTTACCATCGAGTATCACTTTCTTACACGTTGTTGTTTGCAATGACCAAACATCATGAAGTACATTCCATATATGTGAAAAATAAGGTGTGATAAAACTGGTTTCTAAACTCAAAACATTGATAAGAATGTTACATCAAATATTCAGTGATTGGTTAGTTAGCCAGGCCTAGGTTTTGTTTAACTAAAGGCATGATGATGGGTACTACTAAATACATGGTCTAACTGACTAGTGAATGAATATTTGATGTAACATTATTGTTAATGTTATAAGTGTTTCGATTTAATTCTTTTAAGTCACACACCTCGACTCTTTTTTGCTGTTCCTTTCTTTCTTTCTTTTTTGTACCTATGGTGTTTTTGTTTAGATTGTTTTAACATGGTTGTAATTTAATTGAATATGTTGAAAATTGACAGAAATTATTGTAAAAGTTTTTTATATATGAAACACAGTTACAATTTTTTTGGGATTTATATTTCAAATAGTTTTTTTTCTTTATAATGTTCATCAGTGATGACAATAGAGGAATATAATTTAATATTTTCATAGTTTCATATACTTTTAATATTAAAGGTTATTTAAAAGGTTTTTATAATTGGTAATTTTTGAGCTGTTATTAACAGTTTTGTAGGTTTGTATTTGAAGAAATTTGACATTGCACAAAAAAACTACATAATTTCTAACAGGTTTGCTTAATTTGTGGAATTTAATTTTTCATGTGTTTTTTAAGACAGTTCTATATTTCAGCATCTTTGAGATACTTTAGTTTGTTTGTTTATATTTTTCAGGCAGGAAAAATTCTGTTGACTTACCAAGAGTGGAAACCAAGAATAATTCGTTGGCTTATCTGGGGAGCAGTTATAGTTAGTACAGTTTTTGTATTCATCCACCGGTTCACTGTGTATTAAGTGTTTGTAGGTCACATATAAATAGTACTGTAAGCTTTTTCCTTAAATTACCATTAAAACTCCTTGAAATGTGTTGGAATACATATGAAAGTCCATCTCAAGTCCATCAGCTTGTTAAGGACTTTTTTGTATAGTGTTTAACCACTACATGGCTTGAAGGTCCATGGCTTTGTTTGTTGCAGTGTCTGAGTTAAACATAAAATGTAAACAAATACACCATCACATTTTAGTTACATATACTAATTATAGCTGGAAGTTCATGATAATTTTACACAGAATATAAGCTATCTCTCTTTTTCTTTGTCAGCTTCTTACACTAACAAAATTACTGAATGTGTAATGTGTACTTCAACAGTGGGTAACAGTATAAAAATCATTAGTGAGTTGCCAGACATTTACGGTTAAATTACTATCTTTAACACAACATTACTTATTTAAGTACAAAATTTCTAAAATAATTTCAAGAAATTCCAATCACATACATAAAAATCTGTTAAGTCCACTTGTTATAGATTTAACATTAGTTAATATTTATGTAAGCCTTTATTAATTACAGCCTGTATTTGAAAAAGAGATACATTAACACTGTGACTTGTATGTGTTTCTTGCTTTAGTTTAGTTAGGCTTAACTTCACTGTACTTTGTACTACCAATAAATAAATGTATAATGTTAGTTTACAACCTAAGTTAGACATTTTTAAAAACTTAAACTTTGATAAACTTTTAGTATTTTATTGTCCAAAATGTCTATTGAAGTATATTTACATTTTGTCTATGTTTATTGCATTGAATGCTTACACAAGCACATTATGAGAGTACAGCATATGCACATTTAAAAAAAAAACAAAGTATTGCTACAATAGAATGGTATCATGAGAAGGTTAACATACAACATTTCGTACCAAGATATTGCAACAAGAATTAATTTCCGACCAGTGAAAACTCGCAATAACTTGAAAAACCTTGAGAACTTTTAATTTAGGAGAAACTAGTTTCGACACGTTTGTGTCTTCTTCAGTCTAGTACTGTCTTTTGAAGATAAGGTGAGATGGAAAAGATAATGGATAGGTTGAAATAAGTATGTCAAGAATTTTGATATATATTTTTTTCCCATTATTTGTGGTATTTTTTCCCAACTGTTACAATATTGTGTTCTCTTTCTGCAAATGTCTGTCTTTTATTCCAATTAGGGGTTAATAGCCATCACACTGTGCAAGGGCAGTAAAAATGATGGTTGGATTCCAATAAACAAAAACCTCTGGTCTATTTCATACATCTTTGCCACAGGAGGAATGGCCTTCTTATTGCTCTCCACATGTTACTTTGTAATTGACGTAAAGAAGTGGTGGACTGGAGCACCTTTCTATTTTCCTGGTGAGTACACTAGCACAACAGACATCTTTTTATTACTGTATGTTTAGATCTAAGCTACATGGAAAATTATGGGTAAAAAACAGTTAACTTGAAACAATCTCTCTGATCATCTCTTTCTGCTCTTTAAGTTTTTTCATTTGTCAGATGTGTGGTTTATTGTTCCTGTGTAAATCCAGCTTCTCTTAACTGTACTACAGTATGTTTGTTTCAAGTTATACAGATGTATGGTTTGTTGTTACAGAAATGAAACACTTCTCTGTTTAATACAGGAATGAACTCTATTCTGCTCTACGTTGGACACTCTTTGACTGGTGAACTGTTTCCATGGTCGTGGCAAGTGGGTCAGACACACTGGGAACACTTGTTGGTGGACTTGTGGGGAGTGACATTGTGGGTGATAATTTCCATATGGCTTTACTATCAAAAGGTCTTCTTAACAGTGTGATTAATCGACACTCATGACAGAAAGTTACACTTTGTAAAGTCTAAGGTTTATTTTATTACATGTGTAACATTATTGGATGCCTGAAGTATTTAAATAAAGTTATAATAAGTTTGGTTTATTCACAGTGCTTTTATGTTTTACCCTGTCACATTTATTGTCATCTGTTGCATTGTTTTTAGAATGCAAGGTTTAAGAATTTTATTTTTTCTTAGAAATATTGAGGTTTTAATTAAAAATGAAGAATGGTATCTCACATTGAATCAAATGTTTTGTGAAATGTTTTTATTACTGTCCATTGGTAGTTTATAAAATTGCTGTTTTAATTGTTTCTTTATATTGAGAGTTTTGTAAAAAAAAAAATTATTTTTTCCTTCATTTAATGGTGAAGTTATATTTACCTAATAGCAAAATGAAATGTTGACAACTTGAGTGAAGTTGAGAAACCATGTGGATGAAAGTAAAGGATCTCATTGATAATGCAGTATTTTTACTTGAAAAGATTTATATACTCAGATAATTACTGGTGTAGATAGGGTAAGTTTAGATAATGGATTTTGATTTAATAAGAAATAAAAGAAACTTTATGAAAAGAAAATGTGTATGATATTTTTACAATCAGAAGTTGTTTTAAGAGGTTCATATAGTGTTGTTTAACCACATAGTCAGTATTATTATATATATCTATGACTAAGATACCATATTTCATGTAATACACTAGTGATGGGCATTTCAGTTCTCTGTGTTGATATATAAAACACTTAAAGGATGATTTCTAGTGTTTTGTTTTGTGTATTTAGAGGCATTTTAATTTATATTTAAATATTTATTAAAGAATAATAAAATCAGTATATTTTTATATGACATAGTTAAA
Source organism: Tachypleus tridentatus (assembly GCF_004210375.1). NCBI lineage: Eukaryota > Metazoa > Arthropoda > Merostomata > Xiphosura > Limulidae > Tachypleus > Tachypleus tridentatus. The sequence continues at coordinate 89,577,548 of NC_134831.1, forward strand.
AACTGTGAGACAAATAACCCGTCACAATTTTAAAATGGCAGTTATGTTATTTCACAAGTAAGTTGAACTTGTTTAGTATAAAAGTATTAAAAAAATAGTGAAGAGATGTTTATTTGACTTCACTAAGATTGTTTACTTCCAAAAAAATATCAGTGCATAATGGGTAGAGAAAGCACTATGTATAGGAAAGAACAACGTTTCGACCTTCTTCGGTCATCGCCAGATTCACAAAGGTTTTACATACATATAATAACACCTGCTACCTATCTTGTAATTAACATAATAAAGTAACAAGTAAAATAACACCTGCTACCTATCTTGTAATTAATGTAATAAAGTAACAAGTAAAATAACACCTGCTACCTATCTTATAATTAATGTAATAAAGTAACAAGTAAAATAACACCTGCTACCTATCTTGTAATAAAGTAACAAGTAAAATAACACCTGCTACCTATCTTGTAATTAATGTAATAAAGTAACAAGTAAAATAACAACTGCTACCTATCTTGTAATTAACATAATAAAGTAACAAGTAAAATAGCACCTGCTACCTATCTTGTACTTAACATACTAAAGTAACAAGTAAAATAACACCTGCTACCTATCTTGTAATTAATGTAATAAGGTAACAAGTAAAATAACACCTGCTACCTATCTTGTAATTAATGTAATAAAGTAACAAGTAAAATAACACCTGCTACCTATCTTGTAATTAACATAATAAAGTAACAAGTAAAATAACACCTGCTACCTATCGTGTAATTAACATACTAAAGTAACAAGTAAAATAACACCTGCTACCTGTCTTGTACTTAACATACTAAAGTAACAAGTAAAATAACACCTGCTACCTATCTTGTAATTAACATAATAAAGTAACAAGTAAAATAACACCTGCTACCTATCTTGTAATTAACATAATAAAGTAACAATTAAGATCATTTCTATGGCTCATATTTATTTTTTAATTTTTAACAGCTTGTTGGCTGAATTAGTAACAACAATTGATTTTCTCTAAATTCTATATAAATATAAGATGAGTGTGTGGGTGAAATGCATCTTAAAACACTATATCAACATATCTGCTGCTTGTCTTGTAATTAATGTTTTAAAATAATGATTAAAAACATATCTAAAAAGATGAATATGTATTGACACTTAGTTCCAAATGTGTAATTAATAAATTATCTATTATCTGCAGTTTTATTTCATTCTCTGCTCAGTTTGTATGGCAAGGTGTTTTGTTATGTCACTGTGTAGGGAAATACTGGCATTATTTTCGTAGTTTGATTCGATCTTCTAGGCAGTATACCATGAAACAGATACAAACCTGTTTGTAATTAGTACCACCTGTTAATATGTAAATTACAATACGAAAAACACCGTAGTATTTGAATTGAGTTTTTTTACCACGAAGAGCTTAATGCGCAACTGAGGTTTAAAATAACTCGGTGAAAATTTACGATATGTAGATTTTAAGATATTGAATTATAGAATTCAACCCATAAGTACTAAAACTGTCTTTCGAAGTAATATTGGTACACCAAACACTAGTGTTTGGTTAGTTTACATTTTATAGGTATTTCTTGTGTTGTTGCTAATAAACTTTTCAAGAAACAACCTCTAGGTGGAACGCCACTTTTGTCCTTATTAATTTAAAAGCTATGTGGATCAACATAAAAATTATAACTTCATGCTGGTTTTCTTTGACAACAGATATAAAACTTCTGTAGTTGAAGTATAAAGAAAGTTTGTTTATGACAACGGAACATGAATAATTTTGTCTCTTGATTTAAAAGTTTAACCTCTGAAAATGGTAATACAGTATCTTTATCTTCTTTACAGTAAAATAATAATTTGATTTCTTTCATTTAAATATAATAAATTTCCAAACGTGATAATTATGTTTGAAGAGTATAAATAAATCACTAAAATATATTTTTAATCAAAATTGAAACAATTTGAACACTGCTAAGCAGTTGGTAGTAATGGTTACAACCCATTGTTACACCACCTGTTTGATCATAAAACTTTCTATAAACAAAATTTCATGACTGTGTTTTTATAAAATGAAGCAGTTCAAAGGTTATTGTAATGATTAAAATACCATTTACAGCTTATTTTCTAATTGTCTCACGCTGGTAGAAGGGTAAGTCTACAAGTTTACAACCTAAAATGAGGGGTTCTATTCCCTTTGGTGGATTCAGCAGATAGACCATTATGGGTTTGTTATAAGAAACACATTTCCTGTTTAGTAAAGTTAGGGTTAGTTGTAATTGATTATAATATGTCAGAATGATTATTGGAGAATAATAATTCTGCGTTTCAAAATTCATTATTTTTACAAAAACAAATAAGGTAATTACCAGCGGTTAACACAATTTGTGGTTACAGGTAAAAGAAAAGTTTATAGATCGTAAGTTAAACAAGAATATCTTAAAATAAACTGTTTATAGACCATAACTAAACAAGAATTTCTTAAAATAAGTTATAAACCATAACTGAAACAAGAATGTCTTAAAAGACACAGTTGATAGGCCATAAATAAACAAGAATATCTCCAAAGTATCTTGTTGACTACACGTCAGAACATCCACTATGTGCTGGTGACTCCATCTGTTGGGTTGTGGCTATCATCCAGTATCTTGTTAACTACACGTTATAGCATCCACTATGTGCTGGTGACTCTATCTGTTGAGTTGTGGCTATCATCCAGTATCTTGTTAACTACATGTTAGAACATTCACCATGTCCTGGTGACTCCATCTCTTAGGTTGTGATTATCATCCAATATCTTGTTAACTACACGTTAGAGCATCCACTATGTGCTGGTGACTCTAACTGTTGGGTTTTGGCTGTCATCCAGTATCTTGTTAATTACACGTTAGAATATGCATCATGTGCTGTTAATTTCATACTGCTGAGTTACAAATTATGTTTGGGTAGGTTTCAGAAAATGTCACTTAAATCCATGTTAAAATCTAGTAATTTTTTTGTCCTCTGAAACCGGATCCGGCATGGTCAGGTGGTTAAGGCTCTCGACTAGTAATCTGCGGATCGCCGGTTCGTATCACCGTTCCACCAAACATTCTCGCCCTTTCAGCTGTGGCAGCGTTATAATGTGATATTCAATCCCACTATTCGTTGGTAAAAGAGTAGCCCAAAAGTTTGTGGTGGGTGGTGATGACTAGCAGCCTTCACTCTAGTCCAGTGGCAGTGCCAGGATATTTTCGTTGGGGGACTGAGTTTAACTGTGGAGGGACTTCACAATATCCCATTAATATGAAGTATAGATGGTAAATTATAATAACGTAAAATCCAAGGTACGATTCAGAAAGGTGTGCTAATTTGAACTGCGTTTTCAATGCAGTTTTGATTGGGAACTCATACTCTGATTAATAATTCATTATTACAAATTATAAATAATCTGTTTATGAAAATATGCGTATGTGTAAAAGAGGAAGCTCACCTAAATCCCACCCAAGGTAATACATAATAATAAAGAAAATCAAGATCAGCTTAGATTGAACATTTAATATACCATTAAGAGTAAAGCTACAAATCAAAAGACATAGTTTACAAAGCAGGAACGAATTATCCCATTCAGGAAAAGTAAGGTCACTATCAGGCTAACTATCTTTCATCATGCTGTGTTTATAGTCAATATTACTTCAAAACAATACACCTGTTCTGGTGATTGGCAGCAAATATGTCGATAACAGTATCAATATCGAGTTGTTTTGCCCTCCTGGAGTTTACTGATATGACAGGTTGCTGGTGTGGTTGTTACCACTACTGTTGTACAAGTATGTCTTGAGAAGCTTCAGACATGAGAAACTTCTCTCACAGGCAGCTGAAGTGACAGGCAGGGTCACAGCGATGCATACAAGTTTGTGGAGATCCATGAAGGCATCCTTGTATGGCTCCAGCATGGTTGCAAGTTCCAACGGTGTGGATACTTCCTGCACCTTGTCTTTCTTCCTGGCAATTAGCCGGTTCAGCTGGTGGACTTCCACTGCGAGGTCATCCTCTGCCACACCATAGTTTGCTGCAATTCCCAAGAGTGTTTGTTTGTCCAGAAATGTGGAGTGTTTGGGGTTCAGTGCAGTTGCACCCATCAGAACACTACAGGCATCAGAGAAGAATCTTCTATTCAGCTTGTTGAGCATCCTATCAATGATGGCATAGAAGGTATGTTTCGTGGCATCTGTTGTTGGTTCATCTCTTTGGCCAGTACTAGATGTGATTATGAATTCGTCTAGGTGTCTGGGGGCAGATCGCTGTCCACCTTGATGCACCGTCTCAGTACATATTCCCACTTTCTTACATATATCCTCAGCAGACTCTTTCAAGTCTTTCCATGCTGCTTCAGTTCTCATTTTTGAGAGACCAGAGATGACAGATTGTACTATGTCCTCTGTAGAGGCCAGCTGCAGGTCAGATGACTGGAGGTGGTCTGATAGCTGTTTTGTCATCAGCAGTAGTTTTTATATGGCCACTAGACTGGTTACAAACTGCTTATCTAGGAGGATGCACAGGCACTTTGATTCAGTGGCTCTGTGGACATTGTCCCCCTCCACAAGACGCTTTACGATTGTCACAATGGCAGGGAGAGTTGTTTTCACAGCCAGACAAGCAGCATGTTGGCAGGCCCATCTTGTGTCTGACAGTCGCTTCAACTCTATGTGCTGGTTCACGAGTTCAAGCTCCTTCTGAACCTTCAGAAATTCTTCATGCACAACTATTGCAGAGAAGAATTTTTACAGCTTCTGAATTGTCACAAAGAACTCTGCTGCAGCCTGGATGTTGTGCACACAATCAACTAGCACAAGGTTGAACCTGTGTGCATAGCAGTGGACACCTCTCTCCTGAACCTCTCCTGTGCGCCACTGATGTGCCCTTACATGACTGCAGCTCCATCATAGCACTGGCCAATGCAGGCATTATGGTCAATACCACATTTAGCCAGAGTCTCAATGATTTTCTTGAGCAATGAATCTGTATCCAGACCCTCAGCAGCTGTGAAGTCCAGGAACTCATCTTGAAGGCTCTGTTGGTGGAGGTACCTTACCACAATAAACAGCTGTTGTTTTTTTGCTCACATCCTTTGTTTCATTTACCATTAAAGCAAAATGCTCAACTTCCATGACCTCTTTGCTGATATCCTTCCTGATCATTCCAGCTATGATGTCAAGCTGTTCGTTTTGGATATCATGGTGCGTGTACTTGGCATTGCCAGGACCACTCAGCTTCTTCTTCATGATTTCATCATACCTGGAAATCATGTCAAGAAGTTTCAGGAATTTGCCCCTGTTACCTGACTGACTACCTTCCCTGTGACCTCTCTGGGCTTCATTCTGGCAGGCTGTGTAGAGCAGTGCATCTATCACAGTTCTTATGTAATGTCGGTTTCCCTCCACAGTTTTAGCATGGCTTGCATCGAGAGCATGATGGATCCTTCCACCCTTTGTTTTCTGCAATTTAAATTCTGCCCAAGCTTGCATGGCAAACTTGTATCCTGCAGAGTTATCATGAGACTTCAGTGATGTTGCCACCTTCTTCCAGTTCCAGAAGCCTTCATGGGTGAAAGACTTTTCAGTTTTACTGAGGTGTGTGTGACTGAAAAGACGACATGCGAAGCAGAATGCAGCATCTTGGGTCACAGAGTATTCCAACCACGAGTGCTGATCACGCCAATTCTTGTTGAATGACCTTGACAGGCCGCTGTATTCTATGGCCGAGTATCTCTTCAAGTCTGGACAGGCAGGACAACTATCTGGAAGCTGGCTCAGATCCTTGGGTCCTGGTGGGAGTTTTTCACCCTGGGTGTAAGTGGTGCCCTCTTGCGGCTGGGGTTCCGTACTAGTCGTGTCGACATTCTCACCACCGCGATCATCAACGTCCTCCTCACTTGCACCACATGTGTTTGTAGGACCATCTACTCCCTGCCTGATCAACCCTATCAAATGACCGGTTGATGTTTTGGTGGGTGAAGACTGACTCTTGTCTTGTATGTTGGTGTCCTTGTTTGAAAATGAGTCGCTGATTTTGATTTCCTTTCATTAATCCAAACTGAGTGTGTGTTCCAGTGTGAGTCCGAGTACCAGAGAGAGCGAGAGCCACGTAAACAAACATAACTCCCTTATACAGAGCGCGCGAACGTCAAAGTGACCCCCCGAGCCGTCTGATTTCTAGTATCACTTCTTACTTCCAAATTGTGTTAGCTTATATGAAACGAATGGGAATTTCTCTCCTTATATTAGCATTAGGGCTTACAAAGAATATTCATTTTAAACATCGAAATATAAAGAAAAAGATATAACATACATACTATTGGATCATTTCATGAATTAGGAACAAATAACATAGTTTAAACATAGTTCAACATTACGAACAACTGCTCTACAGCATTGAAATCACCAAATTATATTAATAGCACATGAAAATCCATAACATATCCGTGAAATACTGTTAGAGAAAGTGTTTATCTTTAACCATATAGCACAAGTACTTAAGTAGAGGGTAGTGGTAATGTAAAATTACAGGGCTAATTAGGGAACACAAACACAGCTTTGATAGGGCATGTTGTAAAACTGTGGACAGCTAATGGGAGTGAACGGGGTGGTGGTGGCGTGCAGCTGGTATCTGGATCTCGATCGGGCTGAACCGATCGTTAGTCGTACGCAGAGGGTACACCATGGTCAGCGGCTCGGTGATCATACGCTTAAGGTGTTCGAGGCGGGAATCGCGCGCTCGTGCAAAGCAAACTCGCGGCCTGGATATTGAATGGTCATAGTAGCACCACAACAAAATGTCTAAATTTCAGTTGACCTTCACAGAAAGGCTGGTTTCCTCATAAGTTCACATTATTCATACAGATCAAACTGTGATTGTGGTATTGTTCTTATTATCATAAGTGTGACAAGCACCTGCTACAATAATGTACCTACTACATTACATTAAATTAGGCACTTCTAAATAGCCCAATGACAATTTTAAAATCGTTTAAAAATATCATTTGGTCAGTTAACATATAAGGTTATTATCTAATCATAAGTATAACATTAATTGGATTGTAAGTCACAATTTTAAGTGTATGCCACAATCATAAGTACAATTTTGGATGGCTGATACACAATGCAAAATGATCTGAGGACACAACACCGGCTAAATGCTTTATAGTTTTGACCTGTACACAATACACTTAAAAATGCATGCTATGTTTTACTTTTCAATAAAAGATAGATGAAATTAATGGGTAAATACCTGTGAAACGTTTGGTTTATCAAGTAAAATCCCTGATCTGTTGTAACTTGAAATCAACGTGGTTGTCTAAATTTGGTGAAAGCTCAAGATAGAATGGCATTACACAGAGAGGACAATACAGCGCATGAGTTTCAGTGCATTCAGTACGTTGCTATAGGACGAATGACACACACTCCGTCTTAATGAAGACGTTGAGTTTTACAGATCTGTCTCTTTTATGTTAATTGTAAAGCAACAACGACGATTGTGTTTTCCATATTTTATGAATATATGTAGGTAACAATATTGGGAGGGCTGACGGGGGCTTGATTCATTTGGGAGGGCTCAAGACCCCCTTGTCGCTGCCACTGCTGTAGTCTTACACTGCAACTGCAGAATTAGGGACAGCTAGCACAAATAGTTCTCGTGTAGCTTTGCGCGAAATTCAAAACAAACAAACCAAACCTCTGAGACCGACGACCTCCTGCATACCGAAGGTAGAGATGAAAGTTAACTTGTCACCAGAAAAAAACATAAATGTGCCGTCTCGTTGTAACCAAAACAGGGACATTCTTTGAAACTATAAATAAAGTAATTATTCACACGGATTTAAATACAATAAACAAACAATAACAACAGTGACATACGAGTTTTGTTTATAATTTTCTCCCAAAGCACAAAACTGAATGGAAACCAGACGACAAATTATCTACGAGTGATATCTAATACACGTCAAATGAAAGTACACGAACACATTGAGCGAAACATTTATCGACTTAAGTGACAGTAACACATCCTTCAGTTAACTTCACTCTGTGAGTAGATACATTTATCTTTCTTAGATATACCCTTAACAACTAACGATAAACAAGTATATTTTACTATACCATACGGCTCGGCATGGCCAAGCGTGTTAAGGCGTGCGACTCGTAATCTGAGGGTCGCGGGTTTGCATCCCGGTCGCGCCAAACATGCTCGCCCTTTTAGCTGTGGGGGCGTTATAATGTGACGGTCAATCCCACTATTAGTTGGTAAAAGTATAGTGCAAGAGTTGGCGGTGGGTGGTGATAACTAGCTGTCTTCCCTCTAGTCTTACACTGCTAAATTAGGGACGGCTAGCGCAGATAGCCCTCGTGTAGCTTTGCGCAAAATTAAAAAAAAAAAAAATCCTTCTATTGTGGGGACCGGCATGTCCAGGTGGGTTAAGGCTTTCGACTCGAAATCCGAGGGTCGCGGGTTCGAATTGCCGTCGCACCAAACATGGTCGCCCTTTAAGCCGTGGGGGTGTTATAATGTAACGGTCAATCCCATTATTCGTTGGTAAAAGAGAAGCCCAAGAGTTGGCGGTAGGTGGTGATGACTAGCTGCCTTCCCTCTAGTCTTACACTGCTAAAATAGGGACGGCTAGCGCAGGTTGCTCTCCTGTAACTTTGTGCGAAATTCAAAATAAACAAACCGTACCTGAAGCCCTAGGATTTCCAGTTTCGTACGGCAACCATCAGGCCACATTGGGAAAGACGCAGTTATGGCAATAACCCACAAAATGTAGCGTTTTCGCACCAACCTGATATTTAGAACATTAACAGTTTCAACACTTTCCTAAAAACACCATATTTCTCACTTCTACTTAACATAAATGTATCGATTTTTAGTCATAATTTTTTTCTTATTTGTACGATTGTGAGGAGAGAGAACAGAAAGGTTTATAATATTTTAGCTTCAGTTTAAATTGTTTTGTTTTTTTGCCTCTGTGTTGGTTTGTGTAGTAAATTACTCGCGCAATGGATGCCTCTCAACAAAATTCTCAAATTTGACAAAAAACTAGAAGTTATTCATATCGTCTGATGTAGTTTATTTTTAGCAACGTTTACTTCTAAGTAGAATATACGATAGCTATCACATGACAATAAGTTGGTGTCTGAATGGTCCCTTGCTTCCATGGTACATATTGTTCAGCGTCTTCCCACATCCGAGTTTGTTATAGCAAGTAAGGGATGTATGGAAGATAACGGCTCGAAGAGAGAGAATTACCTCACTTCATTACAAAATCTGTAAGTATTAATACATAAGCAAACGATTGATATCAGTAATATGTTTATTTGATATTTAAAGACTTGTTTTATTGAGTTGTGAGTTATTCATTAAACGAAACAACCACACCCATCAACTTTGTTATTACGTGATTAACACTAATAGTAATAACATTTACGTTACTCTCAGTTCTGAGTACTCATATGTTGAACTGTAACGTGAAGTTATTATCTTTAATTTTTTAACATTATGTGTTTATGGACGTAGATTATTTAATGAAATTGTGTTGATAGAGTGCAAAAATTAAAACTTTGTCAAGGGTGTAGGTACCAACTACCAAATTTACGTATTTTAGAATACTTTCAATAATGAATAATGAATACTTTAACATTCATATTTTAATTAAACTTAATGTCTAATATACCATTAAGATCTTTTTACTGTAATAAAAGGTGATTCTAGAAGAATACTTTGTAACTCTGGTGTGTTTAGTTTACTGAAATTATAAACTTTTATTTGTTTAAAGTTAGAGAGAAACATCCAACACAACAGTTCTCAAAATAATTAAAACAAAGAGCAAATGAATCCCTTATTTCTTTACTTATTGGTCATTTATAATTTTATGTCATTGAATATGTGAGAATAGGATTATAATTCCTGAAAGCGGATTAAACACTTGAAATCATCATGTTGAAATTCTTTTAAATCTGTTACTGAAGCATATACTTACCCTTAATTATATCAAGAACCATTATTTTATCAATATTCATCAACATATGTTTCTAGTTTAATTATTAAAAAGAACTATGAAGTGAAAACTGATATAGAGACTTCATTGTGTATTTACTATGATGTACTGACAGTATAAATTAAGTGATCATGTTTACCCAACATATTTTGTAAGTTTTAGTTCTTAAGATTAAGTACAGATTAGATCATATTATAAAGGTTTTCTAACAAATATATAAGTATTAGCTATCTTTTATGTCCTTGTGAGACTGGTATTGTTTGTAAAATGATTTTGTATATGGAATACTGGGTTATGGCAAACATGTTTTTTTGTACTCTCCAAACTAGGTTATTATTCCTATCAGGACAAGTTTCAACTAACACCGGTGTCTCCACCTTCACAACAGACACCCACTAATTAAACTGAAAACTGCACACTTAAATAGTTCAGTCAGTCAAAATGTCAGATTACGTAAGTAATTTTGGTATTGTATTCATTAAGTAAAGGGATGGTTTATTTGAATTATTTTCAGTTAAATTTTTGTGATTTTAATATGATACATATATTTATATACATACAATGTGTTTATTTAGAAGGAGTATCTGCAGGTATATTAATTCATATTTATTTGGTTGTGTGAGTCTTTGTCCAAATCATTGTGAAAAAAATTTAAAATACAAATTAAAATTGTATTGAATAATAAGGGAATGAAAAACAATTACAAATTAAAATAATGTAATTATTACCTGATTATATATACATATAAAAAGTTCATTGTACCATGTAAACCAGTAAATAATTGAATACCAAAGATGAAGTAAAATCTTATTTATTTATTGTTATATGCTTAAAACATCGGCTCCCAAGCCTATTTTACTGTTACTTTCCAGGGTCTTTTTACAATTACTTTTTTTTATGAAGAATGTATATGTATCCATTGAGTCCCAGCCAATAAATGGCTTTTTAAAAAGAAAATAGAGCATGACTCGCCAATGGGTCATGTGTGAACCAGTTTGTTAATAGTTTAATTAAATGGTTTGTGAACCATTACATTAATAGTTTAATTAAATGGTGTGTGAACCAGTGTGTTAATAATTTAATTAAATGGTGTGTGAACCAGTTTATTAATAGTTTAATTAAATGGTTTGTGAACCATTTCATTAATAGTTTAATTAAATGGTGTGTGAACCAGTATGTTAATAATTTAATTAAATGGTGTGTGAACCAGTATGTTAATAATTTAATTAAATGATGTGTGAACCAGTTTGTTAATAGTTTAATTAAATGGTTCAGTTTTATTACTGTTTTAAATAATTAACCTCATTATCAACTCTCAAATATCTTTTTAAAAATAAATTTTATGATAACAGTAATAAGAAAATTTCATATTTTTTGAAAACATTATAATCAAATAATGGAATAATACAGTGTATACTGAATTACTTTATCTGTCTGTATAAAATATTCGTGTATTTGTCAAATATCTGTGATTCAGTTATAGAGGATTATTCCAAGGAGAAATATCCCATTGATTTCTTATTATAACTGACACTGATACAAGTCAGATGTTCTAACTGACATTGTTACAAGCCAGGTTTTCAAACTAATATTGTAACAAGCCAGTGTTGGAACTGATGTTTTTATAACTAGGTGCTGTAACTGATGTTGTTATAACCAGATGCTATAACTGATGTTGTTATAAGCCTATGTTCTAATTGATTTTATTACAAGCCAAGTATTAAAACTGATGTTACCACAAGCCAGGTGTTCAAATTTATTTTGTTACAAGCCATTGTTTGAAGTGATGTTGTTATAAGTCAGTGTTAAAATTGATATTTTTGAAGCCAGTGTTGGAACTGATGTTGTTAGAAACCAGTGTTTAGGCTGATGCTGTTACAAGTCATGTGTTCTAACTGATGTTGTTATAACCAGGTGTTCAGGCTGATGCTGTTACAAGTCATGTGTTCTAACTGATGTTGTTATAATCAGGTGTTCTAACTGATGTTGTTATGACCAGGTGTTCCAACTGATGTTGTTATGACCAGGTGTTCCAACTGATGTTGTTATAACCAGGTGTTTCAACTGATGTTATAAGCCTGTGTTCTAACTGATGTTGTTATAACCAGGTGTTTCAACTGATGTTATAAGCCTGTGTTCTAACTGATGTTGTTATAACCAGGTGTCCCAACTGATGTTATAAGCCTGTGTTCTAATAGATGTTATTACAAGCCAAGTGTTCAAATTGATTTTGTTGTAGCCAGGTGCTTTAAGTGATGTAGTTACAAGCCAACGTTTGAAGTGACGTTATAACCAGGTGTTTTAACTGATGTTATATTCCTGTTGAGTAGTTGCTAGCTCTTACAGTTAGCAAAAGTAGAAAGCAATTACATTATGGAAATGCTTTGGTCATCAGGTCAGTATAATTTTAAAGTACCTATCATTATATTCATAAAAAAAAAACTGTAATCTGAACCTTATTTCTAATACAGAAGTAACACATTCCATTTCACGATCTTTGGTGTTTGAGAAAGGTTGGTTGGAAGTTGTTAAAAGAGAATCCATTTAGCTTTTCAGGCTTTTAATATGAGTACTTATACTTGTTTTATGTAATTTATTGGGATTATCACCACATGTGTTCAGCTTTTCAATGCACAAGCTCTTGAATCACTTGCTTAAGCCTTCATCGTGTGAGGGACATTTAGTAAACAACACAATCTATGTAACAATTTAAATTACAAGTCGCCTAGCAACAGTAGAAAATGAAAATATGTCCTATGTTTGTTTACAACAATAAGTCTGAAGCCTATTGAGCTAAAATAAGATAATAGTATAAGGTGAAGAAACATTACTGTGGTTTGTTAACATTATACTTGAAAGATACAGTCAGTAGTAAAAAAAATTAAGTGTTTTTGGTTAACAAAGTGAAAACCCAAAGAACATTTTTATGCTAGTTTTATAATAGCATTGGAGTCAGTGCAAGGTTAGATTTCTTTAATGAATGGAAACCACCAAGTATGAAGGAGGAATCCATGATTTTGGTTGATACCTGTAGCAGGACCACAGTCATGGGCTACTATTATAACGTCTTCTTTAACGTCCATAGAGTATTCTGTTATCTTAATGTTAACAGAATGTTTTGTTTTTTTCATTCACATGATACATTATTGACAACATGGAAGTCAGACACTGCAACTTAACCTCAGTTAACCCTTTCACAAGAGGTTAGGTATATTATACACAAGTTCATCTACACATTTGCACATATTAAGTATTTGCAAGTATTAAGTATATAGAATTACAATATAATATCATAAATAACAACACTGATACCATAGAATTACAATATAATATCATAAATAACAACACTGATACCATAGAATTACAATATAATATCATAAATAACTACACTGATACCATAGAATTACAATATAATATCATAAATAACTATACTGATACCATAGAATTACAATATAATATCATAAATAACTACACTGATACCATAGAATTACAATATAATATCATAAATAACTACACTGATACCATAGAATTACAATATAATATCATAAATAACTGCACTGATACCATAGAATTACAATATAATATCATAAATAACTACACGGATACCGTAGAATTACAATATAATATCATAAATAACTGCACTGATACCATAGAATTACAATATAATATCATAAATGACTACACTGATACCATAGAATTACAATATAGTATCATAAATAACTGCACTGATACCATAGAATTACAATATAATATCATAAATAACAACACTGATACCATAGAATTACAATATAATATCATAAATAACTACACTGATACCATAGAATTACAATATAATATCATAAATAACTATACTGATACCATAGAATTACAATATAATATCATAAATAACTACACTGATACCATAGAATTACAATATAATATCATAAATAACTACACTGATACCATAGAATTACAATATAATATCATAAATAACTACACTGATACCATAGAATTACAATATAATATCATAAATAACTACACTGATACCGTATAATTACAATATAATATCATAAATAACTACACTGATACCATAGAATTACAATATAATATCATAAATAACTGCACTGATACCATAGAATTACAATATAATATCATAAATAACTACACGGATACCGTAGAATTACAATATAATATCATAAATAACTGCACTGATACCATAGAATTACAATATAATATCATAAATGACTACACTGATACCATAGAATTACAATATAGTATCATAAATAACTGCACTGATACCATAGAATTACAATATAATATCATAAATGACTACACTGATACCATAGAATTACAATATAGTATCATAAATAACTACATTGATACTGTAGAATTACAATATAATATCATAAGTAACTACACTGATACCATAGAATTACAATATAATGCCATAAATGACTACCCTGTTACCATAGAATTGCCATATAATATCATAAATGACTACACTGGTTGGTTGGTTGGTTGATTTAGTGTTTTATGGCACAAAACAGCTAGTCTATCTGCACCAAACATCCAGTAAAAAGTTAAAATTAAAGTAAATGTAGTGAAATTCATAAAAGGAGATGAAGGTAAAACAAAACAAAGTTAACAAAAAACAAACATAAATAGCATAAAACCAATGTTAACATCTAGTCTACAAAGTTAAGAGAGAAACCACAGCAAGAGAAGTTGTAAAGGACTTCCTGTAGCATAATGGTAATTATCATAACTTGCCAGGAAGACTAACAGGTAAGTACAAGAACCACCATCAGTCACCTGAAGTTGGCCTTTCCAGTCTTGGTTTCAGGTTATGTGTCATTACGGCCATTATCAAAAAGTAAAGTAATAAAAGCTTTAAAACACATGTAGCAAAATTGTAATTATAACTCACCAGGATGGCTAATGGGTAGCTCAAACAGATAGTTCAAGAAGCAGGGTTTGTCACCTGAAGTTGACCTTTCCAGTCTTGGTGTCGAGTTATTTAATGTTACGGCCATTTTCTAATTTCAAATCGAACTAGAGAGATTGTGATTCTTAAAAGGGAAACACATTAAAAAAAGTTTAATGGATAAATATAAAACATTTAAATGACATGAAAAAGATTAATGGCCATTAAAAAACAAAAAACTTTATCAAGGTAGACAGTGTCACCGTCACCAATAACACTGTCTAATGTTATGGACAAACCTTGGGACAGAACATGTTTAAAACGGTGCCATCATTGAGAGTCGTAACGATGGCAACAAAGTAAAATGTGGCTTACAGTGATTTGAGTGTTACACAAACTACACACTGGTGCATCAGTTTCAGATAAAAGAAAATGATGAGTTAAAAAACTGTGACCAATGCATAGTCTAGTTAGAACAACTTCCTCCTTCTGATCCTTACAGAAGCAAGATGGCCAAAGCCCAGTACAAAGTTTTATTTGTAAAAGCTTGTTTTCGCGTTGCTCACTCCAAGTTGATTCCCAACTGGCACGAAGCTGAGCCTTGAATACAGTACCATAGTCCATGTATGGAACAGGGACTGCAGTGATAGTGCCAGAGCAGACAGATTTAGCTGCTGTGTTTGCAAGTTCATTCCCGCGAATACCAACGTGGCCTGGTATCCAGAAAAACTGGATAGAAGTAGATGTTAATAAGAAATGGGCCAGTTGGTTTTGAATATCGGCAAGAACAAGATGTGAACCAACGTGAAGTGATTCCAGAGCCTGTAGGGAACTAAGCGAGTCAGTATAAAGTGCAGTTGGAGTACTGCTCAGTTTCAATATGATCCAGGGCAAGATAAATGGCATACAGTTCAGCAGTGAACACAGAAGCTGTAGTGGGGATTCTGCATGCAACCACCAAACCACAACAAACCATGGCAGAGCCCACACAGTCACCTAATTTTGAACCATCCATATAAATTGGAATGGAAAGATTGTTCAAAAAATGTTTAGTAAATAAAAGACGGTACTTCCAATCGGGAGTATCTGCTCTTCTCAGATGATTTAAAGAAAGGCCACATTTGGGGACTGTAATAAGCCATGGTGGGATGGCTGACCAGTGAATACTGCAATGTTATCCAAGGACAGACCCAATTCATCAAATTGCACCTGGATGTGAAGGCCAAAAGGAGCAATAGCAGATCATCTGTTCTGAAAAAGTAAGGCCCCTTAGGAAGGAAAACACAACCCCAGGTGGGATGCTTTGGTAAGGAACGAAGTTTCGTAGAATATAGACTACACTGATACCGTAGAATTACAATATAGTATCATAAATGACTACGCTGATACCATAGAATTACAATATAATATCATAAATAAATACACTGATACTATAGAATTACAATATAATATCATAAATAAATACACTGATACCATAGAATTACAATATAATATCATAAATAAATACACTGATACCATAGAATTACAATATAATATCATAAATAAATACACTGATATCATAGAATTACAATATAATATCATAAATAAATACACTGATACCATAGAATTACAATATAATTTATTAAGCTTAGTAACTAAGATATTTTTAAATTTTATAAAATGAAATTTCGAGCAGACTGAAAACACAACCTATCCACTTGAAAACTTGAATTGAAAAAAACAGAAGTCTTTTCAGAGATTAAAATGGTGGAGAAAACCACTCTGGAGAAATTCTGATATGTTGATTGGTTATTCGTATGCCGTATACTTTAGTAATAGTACAAAAGTGACAATTTAAAAAATTAGAACAAGTTTTACTGGGTCACTGTATATGATTCAGTACATAAACCATATCTCAGTGAAATAAAAAGATATGAGGCTCTTATTTTATATTCTAGCTTGTCAGTATTACTAATTTGAGTTCCTAATATGTATGAAACTATAGACTTAGTATTTTAACATTGCAAACATCTAATTTTAAACAATGTTACATTCAACATACCACATGACCACTAAAATCTATATTTAAATGTGTTCTTTCAATATTTACTTTTAATTTAAGAAATTAACTCATATATAATATTAAAGTTTGAATTATAATCTACAATTTGATTCCAAACTTATTGACGTAAAGTCATAAAAGAGCAGTTCAATAAAAGTATGAATGCAAGTCAACAAACGAGATGACATATCCTTTGAACCCTTATCTGTTTGAAAACATTAAGACATTCTGTGTGTTAGCTTCTTGAAAACAATTTGAACATTAAATGTATTCATTATTAATTTTATTTTTTAAGTCCTAGATGGCAGGTATGTCACCCCTATGTCTATTTTCCTAATGAAATGGTTTTCCTCATTAAAAGTTTTTTGTCAGTATTTTACACCAATTGTTTGGGGTAGTTGTCATCAGTGAAAGCTTATAGAAGACGTAGCTGTTTAGTCTCTATGTATTCGTTGCTCCAACATACACTAAGGTTTCATTGATACTGTTTTTAACAGATCCAGGGTTTGAAGTTAAGATGTTTGTTTGTACAGGTTGCTTTTAATTTTAGTCCATTACTATTCTTTATAACTTGTGTATTCAGGAAAGCTAAAGAGTTACTTGTCTCTACTTCTAAGGTAAATTTTGCAGTTTATTATCTACATGTACTAAAATCGTGTTCAAACTTTGTGTGCCATGATTCCATGACAGAAAAGTTTCATCAGTGTATTAAAGGAAGCTGTAGTGAAGATGAAAGTGTTGCACATAAATTTCAACAAAAAGAGGAAGTGGACACCCAATTGGAGAACTATCTTTCAAATACTGATAGTTTCAAAGAAACTAGTTCAATTCTAAACATAGTTCTAAAAGTTTGATGATTAGGGTTAGCACATAGGATCATACAAGTGAGGAATGACTTTCAAAAAACACAACAACTCAGAACTGAAGAACAGTAGTCAACTATTCAAATGTACTCAAGTTTTGAGTCATTCTTTTAAATTCTAGATATAGCTAATTACATCTACACAGATACTTCAAAAATCAGTCAGGATGAAAATATAAAAAACGCTTTGGTTGTTCAAGGTAATAGGTGTTTCATAAGTGACACTTTTTTTAATAACGTATCACATAGTACTACAAGTACCCACAAGAAGTATTTAACTTGGCAGGATCAAGGAACAGTGTTACCATATCAGCCATTTGACCCTGAGTCTGATGCCCAAGCTCTGAGAAAGGCCATGAAAGGGTTGGGTAAGTATTGACCATTCTACATTGATACGTTCAATAACTTTTGAAGTTAATTAGTTTTATGCAACTTCAATGGATACTGTTATTGCTCACTTGTGTAACATCAGTAGCTCCCAAAAACGTGTTTTATTAAGTTTTTATAATACTTCTCAAACATTACTTATTTGTAAAAACAGTATTTGTAGAAGTTTCTGGTTTTAATGGAAATCCTTCTTAAAGCTTCAAAAGAAAAAAGAAAAAAACATCGAACAGATCAGATATGTTTTTCAGTATGTATATCTTTGACTTAATATTCTCTAAAATCAAATATATAAATTTCATAACTGCTTAAAACTCATACTCAAAGTGACAAAAATATAATAATCAATACACAAGACAAAACAAATATTGCAATATAATGTTGACTTGCTGTTTAAACTACTGCTATACATAATGTTGACTTGCTGTGTAAACTACTGCTATATATAATGTTAACATGCTGTTTAAACTACTGCTATATATAATGTTGACTTGCTGTGTAAACTACTGCTATATATAATGTTGACTTGCTGTGTAAACTACTGCTATATATAATGTTGACTTGCTGTGTAAACTACTGCTATATATAATGTTGACTTGCTGTTTAAACTACTGCTATATATAATGTTGACTTGCTGTGTAAACTACTGCTATACATAATGTTGACTTGCTGTGTAAACTACTGCTATATATAATGTTGACTTGCTGTGTAAACTACTGCTCTATATAATGTTGACTTGCTGTGTAAACTACTGCTATACATAATGTTGACTTGCTGTGTAAACTACTGCTATACATAATGTTGACTTGCTGTGTAAACTACTGCTATATATAATGTTGACTTGCTGTTTAAACTACTGCTCTATATAATGTTGACTTGCTGTGTAAACTACTGCTATACATAATGTTGACTTGCTGTTTAAACTACTGCTATATATAATGTTGACTTGTTGTTTAAACTACTATATATAATGTTGACTTGCTGTTTAAACTACTGCTATATATAATGTTGACTTGCTGTTTAAACTACTGCTCTATATAATGTTGACTTGCTGTTTAAACTACTGCTCTATATAATGTTGACTTGCTGTTTAAACTACTGCTCTATATAATGTTGACTTGCTGTGTAAACTACTGCTATATATAATGTTGACTTGCTGTGTAAACTACTGCTATATATAATGTTGACTTGCTGTTTAAACTACTGCTCTATATAATGTTGACTTGCTGTGTAAACTACTGCTATATATAATGTTGACTTGCTGTTTAAACTGCTGCTCTATATAATGTTGACTTGCTGTGTAAACTACAGCTATATATAATGTTGACTTGCTGTTTAAACTACTGCTCTATATAATGTTGACTTGCTGTTTAAACTACTGCTCTATATAATGTTGACTTGCTGTTTAAACTACTGCTCTATATAATGTTGACTTGCTGTGTAAACTACTGCTATACATAATGTTGACTTGCTGTGTAAACTACTGCTATATATAATGTTGACTTGCTGTTTAAACTACTGCTCTATATAATGTTGACTTGCTGTGTAAACTACTGCTCTATATAATGTTGACTTGCTGTTTAAACTACTATATATAATGTTGACTTGCTGTGTAAACTACTGCTATATATAATGTTGACTTGCTGTTTAAACTACTATATATAATGATGACTTGCTGTTTAAACTACTGCAATATAATGTTGACTTGCTGTTTGTCTTTCTAATTTCAGTAACCTGATTTTGACTTAAGGCTTCATGCTTAAAATGTGTGAGTTTGAAACAAAAGATGTTTGTGTTGTTATTAACTGTGGTAAAATGGGGAATTTCAGTTTCTTAAAAGTGACATCAGGTTAATAAATTTGTCAGACATCATGTAAAGATTGTGAAATTTGTAGAAACCCAAACAATTATCTCAGTTTAATAGTAGTGTTGTTTAAAGGAAATGTAATTTACAATTTTAATAATTTTTATATGGTAGGTAAATATGAGATATTAAAAATAAAACCTTTGTATCTATACAAAAACAATGTGTAATTTAACACTTGAAGTGTAATTTTACCAGTAACTTTATTATTTGTTCTGAACTTTAATTTTCCTGTTTGTCTGTATCATGTTTCTCGAATTTAACACTTAGAAGTATTAATACTGACGTAATACCATCAGAATGTTGTTCTTTGTTTGTGGATTATTTAAGTTGTTGATTAAACATAATTGAGCATTTGGTCCATTCAATGAGTCAAGATCAATATTTTTCCCTCCATTAAATTTTTCTACAAGCTGAAATCATTTAAAAGTTGTTATAAATTAGTTAGGCCTGTGTTTACACTCTATTTTCTGATGAAAAGTGCCAGGATAACTAGATAGTTTCTCCACTGTCATTTTTATTATTTAGTTATTAGATCATAACAGTCCTATACTCCTCTCTAGCAAACAAATAAATTACATTACAAATACACAGCTTACAATAATACCATTATATTAAATTTGTTATTTTACCATGTGCAACTTATGATAGTAGTTTGATATAATTATGATAGCATCTTTGAAAATTTAAAAGCAATAAACAGTAATCTGTTGCTAAATTTATACCTTTAGAATTTTGTGAATTGTCACAAAATGTTTAACTTGAAACTGATTGTTTAGATACTTTTCTGCAATATTGTTGTTTCTCAAAGTTTTCTTTTTAACAATAGGAACAGATGAAAAGGCCATAATAAACATTCTAGCGAGGCGAGTGAATGCACAAAGGCAACAAATTGCCAAGTCATATAAAACCCAGTTTGGCAAGGTAAGTTTATAAATACAAGCATTAAGTCCTGATGACAAGAAACCCACTGTATGGGTATTAAAACTTTAATTAAAATAAAGTTTAATATCCATACCAGTTGTCTTGAGAATACATAAAAACATTAAATGGCAATTATTCAGTTAAAACATGGTATAAATTAACAGATATTAGATTTAACTGGCTTTAGTTAAGTAGTCTTAATTTTCTTTGTTTAACAGTAATGAGATAAGTTAGTACTCTGAGACTTTAACATGTCACTTGTTTCACCATCCACCTGGAACACAGCTTTCTGTGTATGCCAGTTTCTGAATAACTGGGTCAGAGTTTATGATAACCTTATTAACAAACATTTATAATTAGCTGTTAAACAGGTGTTTTCTGTTGAAAGATAAATGCATAATATAAAGTAAGACAGGTATTATTGTTCATGTAGGTATAAGATAAAGTAACACAGGGATTATTGTTCATGTCTAACTGCTCTAGGACTTGGTTCATGATTTGAAGAGTGAACTTTCTGGAAAGTTCGAAGATGTGATCTTAGCCCTAATGACTCCTTTGCCAGACTATTTGGCTTCAGAGTTACACCAAGCAATATCTGGATTGGGTACAAATGAAGATACTTTGATGGAGATTCTTTGTACAAGAAGTAACCATGATATTCAACAGATAACAGAAGCTTATAAGAAAAGTAAGAGTGTTGCTAAAGTTACCAAGTTATTATTAGTGTAAAATACTAGTACATAACACATCAGTAAAGTCAAATAAATGTCTGGAAGATTAATTGTTTTGTTTTGTCTTATTTGATCAGTATTGAGAAACTAATAGATGCTTTAGTCCAGGTTGTACCTTATTCCCAATACTCTCCACATTCATTCCAGGTTTTACCTTATGCCCAATACTATCCATTTATTTTAGGTTTTACCTCATTCCCAATACTATCCACATTCATTCCAGGTTTTACCTTATGCCCAATACTATCCATTTATTTTAGGTTGTACCTCATTCCCAGTACTATCCACATTCATTCCAGGTTTTACCTTATGCCCAATACTATCCATTTATTTTAGGTTGTACCTCATTCCCAGTACTATCCACATTCATTCCAGGTTTTACCTTATGCCCAATACTATCCATTTATTTTAGGTTGTACCTCATTCCCAATACTATCCACATTCATTCCAGGTTTTACCTTATGCCCAATACTATCCATTTATTTTAGGTTGTACCTCATTCCCAGTACTATCCACATTCATTCCAGGTTTTACCTTATGCCCAATACTATCCATTTATTTTAGGTTGTACCTCATTCCCAGTACTATCCACATTCATTCCAGGTTTTACCTCATTCCTAACAAGACTCACTGAAACATATAATTATTGTAACTATTGAAATTTATTCCCAAATTTATTCAGAGCACACATTTATTCTTAAGTTTTTCTTGATGATGAGAAACCTATTTGCAGATGACCTAGGAAGGTCGAAACATTGTTCTCTCCTTTATTAGTAATGGTGTTAATACCCATACCAGCCGTTCTGCGATACATTTTTAAGTTTGTTCATTATTTTGTAGTTATTAATTAAAATCACCTTGGACTTGGACTGTTTGATCTTAAAATATAGTGTCTTGTAATTCTGAGTACTTTCTCTAAAGTTATCAGACAGGATGGAGCAGTTAACCCAAATAACTACTGTGCATCCTCCACATTATGCTCATGTATATTTCATCATTGAGATAACTGAAAAAAGTATTGTATAACTTTGACAAAGATCCTTGAAAATTGTCTAAACATATTGTCTTATTTCTTCAGTGAGAAGAATTCATCTGTTGTGAGCATGTGCTAATGTAATTTCTGGTTAAATAGGTGTTAAAATGTTATACAATTTTGGCAAAAACCTCATCAGTTTTAGAACATACCTCACTATTTGTTTTAACACGAATAATATAATATAGAAATTATTTTTTCTTAAATACTTGAACAAATGCTATACAACTTTTAAAAAAACACTATCAGCTTTAGAACAACATAACACTTTGTTTGAACACAAATAATATACAGTTGTAATCATTTTTGTTGATATTTCTTTATAAAACAGTGTACAACCATTCATTGGAGGATGACTTGACTGGAGACACTTCAGGCCCTTTGAGGAGACTGCTGGTGTCTATGACAACTGTAAAGTGAATTTGTATTTTGTTATTTAAAAAGTTAACATGGAATGCTTTGTTTTAAAAAGTTATATATCAGCTAATGTATACAAGACACCAACTTTTTCCCAATAGTAAAATTCCTTCGATCTCAGTTCTGGAACATTTCTTTTTTTAGTTATGATATATTGGAAAATAAATATTAAATCATCTAAAAACTAATTCCCAACAGGAGATTAGTAGCCATTGTAATTGTCTATATGGTATAGTTATATTATCAGGGTTAGTAGCCATTATAATTATATGTATGGTATAGTTATATTATTAGGGTTAGTAGCCACTGTAATTATATGTATGGTATAGTTATATTATTAGGGTTAGTAGCCACTATAATTATCTATAGGATATAGTTACATTGTTAGAGTTAGTAGCCAAATTATTTACAGAGTATAGTTACATTTTCAGGGTTAGTAGCCACTGTAATTATCTGTAGGGTATAGTTACATTGTCAGGGTTAGTAGCCACTGTAATTATCTGTAGGGTATAGTTACATTGTCAGGGTTAGTAGCCACTGTAATTATCTGTAGGGTATAGTTACATTGTCAGGGTTAGTAGCCACTGTAATTATCTGTAGAGTATAGATACACTGTGAGAGTTAGTAGCCACTGTAATTATCTATACAATATAGTTACATGATCAAGGTAAGTAGCCACTATATTTATTTATATGGTATAGCTACATTGTCAGGGTTAGTAGCAATTGTAATTATCTACAGAGTAAATGTACACTGTGATGGTTAGTAGCCACTATAGTTATTTATATGGTATAGTTACATTGTCAGAGTTAGTAGCCATTGTAATTATCAATATGATGTAGTTACAATGTGAGGGTTAGTAGCCACTGTAACTATCTACATGGTATAGTTACATTATCAGAGTTGGTTGCCACTGTAATTATCTGTAGGGTATAGTTACATTGTCAGAGTTAGTAGCCATTGTAATTATCCATAGGGTATAGTTACATTTTCAGGGTTAATAGCCACTGTAATTATCTATATGATAGAGTTACATTGTCAGTGTTAGTAGCCACCGTAATTATCTGCAAGGTATAGTTAAATTGTCATGTTGGAAGGTGAAACAGTATTATAGAGATAACTTGTCAGCCCCACTTCACCATCTGGCAGCCAGATATATAGTATGGTTATCTTAAAAATTAACCACTCATTAAATATACATAGCTTGAATTAAATTTAGAGTTAGTGTTCGTTCTTAGTACCCACCTAAACTTCCAAATGTGGAAGTTGAAAAGTATTCAAAGTCAACCTTAAAATATTCTTTGTTTTTCTGTTTTAATATGTTTAATTATTGTTTTAAATAAGTTATATATAACATATTGAAATGTAATTTAAGATATAATATTTACACATTTCTGTGACACTAACAGAGTCTCACGATTAAGAGCCTTTTTGGACACCTGATAGACACATTCAGAATTCACTCATTTCTGTGTAATGTGTCAAATTTAGCTCACTTAAATGTTTCTTGAGATTATAGTCTTAAAGAGGGTTATATATTCTTATCTCAGTTTATGGTAACAAAAAAATTTGAATGAGTTTCTTAGAAAACACACTGGAAGTTTTCTTTATCCAAATTTAGTTACAAATTAATTAAAAATAAAAGTATATCTTTAATACACTTTTTAAGTTTTAATTGCTAATAACTGTATACACTAAGGCAGTGGTTCCCAACCTTTTGTGGCCCTCACACCCCTCCCCTGGAAATTGCACATTTGTACACATGCACATTAAAATTTTTTTCCTTAACCATCGAATATAAAAACCAGAAACCGTTTTCTTTCTCGTATTAATAAATTGCATGAATTGGTCTCTTTTGAACATTTCCTAGGCCCTCATTCTGCAATCTGATGGAACTGGTGAGTAAAGAATTAGGTTATTTTCTGTTTACATCAAAACACATGTAAACATTTTTTTAATTGTGTTTTAAAATGTAAGAAACTTAAAAGTTTAAAAATCTTCTCTAATACATACTATTAATTTGTTATCATTGTAACTTCAGGGTGGAAGAGAAGAAGGACCGGCAGACCCATCTAGGGCTAAAGAGGATGCATTGGTGAGAGAATAACTTCATAAATCACTTAATGTTTTGATACATGCTTATCGTGCTCTGTCAGTCATGGCTATATTCATTATGTGCTGTATAGTGTTACTCAAAGCTGTGTACATCACATGCTGCTACAGACTGTGTACACGATGTGGTTTTAAACAGCACTGTGTATGTGATATGCTGCTAGACATAGCTGTGTACATCACATGGTGTTAAACAACACTGTATGTGATATGCTACTAGACATAGCTGTGTACATCACATGGTGTTAAACAACACTGTATGTGATATGCTGCTAGACATAGCTGTGTACATCACATGGTGTTAAACATAACTGTGTATGTGATATGCTGCTAGACATAGCTGTGTACATCACATGGTGTTAAACAACACTGTATGTGATATGCTGCTAGACATAGCTGTGTACATCACATGGTGTTAAACAACACTGTATGTGATATGCTGCTAGACATAGCTGTGTACATCACATGGTGTTAAACATAACTGTGTATGTGATATGCTGCTGGACATGGCTATGTACATCACATGGTTTTAAACAACTGCACACAATATTTTGTGTGTTACACTGAGCTGTGCATATCACATGATGTTAGTTTTGTTAAACTCATGATTTCAAACATATTTATCTTGTACACATCTCAGCTGACACTCAGGCATAATTGTGGCTTTTTTATCTGTAAATAGAGCTTAAGAAAGAATTATTAAATCATTTTGTCTTTCTGTTGTGAAATTTATGGAAAAAAAATATGTAGGTATGTAGGGAAGGAACGTGTAAACTTTATACTTATGGAAATGTTTATATACTATGTGGCCAAAAGTATGTGGACACCCAACCAATGTGCTTGTTGAACATCTCATTTCAAAACCGTGATTATTAATATAGAGTTGGTCCTCCCTTTGGTGGTATAACAGCCTCTACTCTTCTAGGAAGGCTTTTCACTAGAATTTGGAACGCAGTTGCTGGGATTCGTTCCCATTCAGCCACATGAGCATTAGTGAGGTCGGACACTGGTGTCGTGTGAGAAGGCCTGGCTTGCAGTCGACGTTCCAATTCATCTCAAAGGTGTTTGGTGTGGTTGAGGTCAGGGCTCTGTACAGGCCAGTCAGGTTTTTCCACTCCAACTTCAGCAAACCATGTCTTTATGGAACTTGCTTTGTGCACAGTGGCATTCTCATGCTGAAACAAAAAAGGGCCTTCCACAAACTGTTGTCACAAAGTTAGAAACACACAATTCTCTAGAATGTCATTGTATGTTGTAGCATTAAGATTTCCCTTCACTGGAACTGAAGAGCCTAGCCCAAACCATGAAAAACAGCCTCAGATAATTGTTCCTCTACCACAAAACTTTACAGTTGGCATTATGCAATCAGCCAGATAGTGTTCTCCTGTATATGCCAAATCCAGATTCATCTGTCAGACTGCCAGATAGTGAAGCATGATTCATCACTCTAGACAACATGTTTCCAGAGTCCAATGGCAGTGTGGTGATCTTATTAGGTTTGTGTGCAGCTGCTTGGCCATGAAAATCCATTTCATGTAGCTTCCATTGAACAGTTATTGTGCTCACATTGCTTCCAGTGTTAGTGTAGAACTTGGTAGTGAGTGTTGCACTTGTGGACAGACAAGTTTTATGCACCTCAGCACTGTGAACTTGTGTGGCCAACTGCTTCGTGGCTAAGCTGTTGTTATTTCTAGACGTTTTCACTTCACAATAACAGCACTTACAGTTAACTGGGGCAACTCTAGCAGGACAGAAATTTGAGGAACTGACTTGTTGGAAAGGTAGCATCCTATGACACTGCCACATTGAAAGTCAATGAGCTCTTCAGTACGACCCATTCTGCTGCCATTGTTTGTCTATAGAAATTGCATGGCTGTTTGCTTCATTTTATGCACCTGTTAGCAATGGGTGTGGTTAAAATAGCCAAACCCACTAATTAGTCACATACTGTTGACTATCTAGATCTAATGTATTTTATATTCTTATAAAGGGACGTGTATGAATACATATTCGGACAGGACAGAACCAAGCTAAAAAAACAGTTTTGTTTTAATTTATTCTTTTGTAGTGAATATGAAGTCTGTTATCATGTTCAGTTGGCCATTTTGAATATTTTATGACAAGTTCTTATGTTACAGACAGTACTTTGAGTGTGTTTTTTCTGTAACTATTATCAAGTGGTTTGATGTTCTACACAGTACT
Source organism: Tachypleus tridentatus (assembly GCF_004210375.1). Lineage (NCBI taxonomy): Eukaryota > Metazoa > Arthropoda > Merostomata > Xiphosura > Limulidae > Tachypleus > Tachypleus tridentatus. The sequence goes on from NC_134831.1 coordinate 89,605,048, forward strand.
TCTAGTGTTCTTTCTGTAACTGATATTAAATGGCTCAATGTTTTACACAGTACTTATAGTGTTGCTTCTGTAGCTGGTATTAAATGGCATGATGTTCTACACAGTACTTCTAGTGTTGTTTCTGTAACTGGTATTAAATGGCTTAATGTTCTACACAGTACTTCTAGTGTTGTTTCTGTTACTTATATTAAATGGCTTAATGTTCTACACAGTACTTCTAGTGTTGTGTCTGTAACTGGTATTAAATGGCTTAATGTTCTACACAGTACTTCTAGTGTTGTGTCTGTAACTGGTATTAAATGGCTTAATGTTCTACACAGTACTTCTAGTGTTGCTTCTGTAGCTGGTATTAAATGGCATGATGTTCTGCACAGTACTTCTAGTGTTGCTTCTGTAGCTGGTATTAAATGGCTTAATGTTCTACACAGTACTTATAGTGTTGCTTCTGTAGCTGGTATTAAATGGCATGATGTTCTACACAGTACTTCTAGTGTTGCTTCTGTAGCTGGTATTAAATGGCTTAATGTTCTACACAGTACTTCTAGTGTTGCTTCTATAGCTGGTATTAAATGGCTTAATGTTCTACACAGTACTTCTAGTGTTGTTTCTGTTACTGATATTAAATGGCATGATGTTCTACACAGTACTTCTAGTGTTGTTTCTGTAACTGGTATTAAATGGCTTAATGTTCTACACAGTACTTCTAGTGTTGTTTCTGTTACTTATATTAAATGGCATGATGTTCTACACAGTACTTCTAGTGTTGTTTCTGTTACTGATATTAAATGGCTTAATGTTCTACACAGTACTTCTAGTGTTGTGTCTGTAACTGGTATTAAATGGCATGATGTTCTACACAGTACATCTAGTATTGTGTCTGTAACTGGTATTAAATGGCTTAATGTTCTACACAGTACTTCTAGTGTTGTTTCTGTTACTGATATTAAATGGCATGATGTTCTACACAGTACATCTAGTGTTGTGTCTGTAACTGGTATTAAATGCATGATGTTCTACACAGTACATCTAGTGTTGCTTCTGTAGCTGGTATTAAATGGCATGATGTTCTACACAGTACTTCTAGTGTTGTTTCTGTAGCTGGTATTAAATGGCATGATGTTCTACACAGTACATCTAGTATTGTGTCTGTAACTGGTATTAAATGGCTTAATGTTCTACACAGTACTTCTAGTGTTGTTTCTGTTACTGATATTAAATGGCATGATGTTCTACACAGTACATCTAGTGTTGTGTCTGTAACTGGTATTAAATGCATGATGTTCTACACAGTACATCTAGTGTTGTGTCTGTAACTGGTATTAAATGCATGATGTTCTACACAGTACATCTAGTGTTGCTTCTGTAGCTGGTATTAAATGGCATGATGTTCTACACAGTACATCTAGTGTTGTGTCTGTAACTGGTATTAAATGGCTTAATGTTCTACACAGTACTTCTAGTGTTGTTTCTGTTACTGATATTAAATGGCTCAATGTTTTACACAGTACTTATAGTGTTGCTTCTGTAGCTGATATTAAATGGCTTAATGTTCTACACAGTACTTCTAGTATTGTGTCTGTAACTGGTATTAAATGGCTTAATGTTCTACACAGTACTTCTAGTGTTGTTTCTGTTACTGATATTAAATGGCATGATGTTCTACACAGTACATCTAGTGTTGTGTCTGTAACTGGTATTAAATGCATGATGTTCTACACAGTACATCTAGTGTTGCTTCTGTAGCTGGTATTAAATGGCATGATGTTCTACACAGTACTTCTAGTGTTGCTTCTGTAGCTGGTATTAAATGGCATGATGTTCTACACAGTACATCTAGTGTTGTGTCTGTAACTGGTATTAAATGGCTTAATGTTCTACACAGTACTTCTAGTGTTGTTTCTGTAACTGGTATTAAATGGCTTAATGTTCTACACAGTACATCTAGTGTTGCTTCTGTAGCTGGTATTAAATGGCATGATGTTCTACACAGTACTTCTAGTGTTGCTTCTGTAGCTGGTATTAAATGGCATGATGTTCTACACAGTACATCTAGTGTTGTGTCTGTAACTGGTATTAAATGGCTTAATGTTCTACACAGTACTTCTAGTGTTGTTTCTGTTACTGGTATTAAATGGCTTAATGTTCTACACAGTACTTCTAGTGTTGTTTCTGTTACTGGTATTAAATGGCTTAATGTTCTACACAGTACTTCTAGTGTTGTTTCTGTTACTGATATTAAATGGCTTAATGTTCTACACAGTACTTCTAGTGTTGTTTCTGTTACTGATATTAAATGGCTCAATGTTTTACACAGTACTTATAGTGTTGCTTCTGTAGCTGATATTAAATGGCTTAATGTTCTACACAGTACTTCTAGTATTGTGTCTGTAACTGGTATTAAATGGCTTAATGTTCTACACAGTACTTCTAGTGTTGTTTCTGTTACTGATATTAAATGGCATGATGTTTTACACAGTACATCTAGTGTTGTGTCTGTAACTGGTATTAAATGCATGATGTTCTACACAGTACATCTAGTGTTGTGTCTGTAACTGGTATTAAATGCATGATGTTCTACACAGTACATCTAGTGTTGCTTCTGTAGCTGGTATTAAATGGCATGATGTTCTACACAGTACTTCTAGTGTTGCTTCTGTAGCTGGTATTAAATGGCATGATGTTCTACACAGTACATCTAGTGTTGTGTCTGTAACTGGTATTAAATGGCTTAATGTTCTACACAGTACTTCTAGTGTTGTTTCTGTTACTGGTATTAAATGGCTTAATGTTCTACACAGTACTTCTAGTGTTGTTTCTGTTACTGATATTAAATGGCTTAATGTTCTACACAGTACTTCTAGTGTTGTTTCTGTTACTGATATTAAATGGCATGATGTTCTACACAGTACTTCTAGTGTTGTTTCTGTTACTGATATTAAATGGCTTAATGTTCTACACAGTACTTCTAGTGTTGTTTCTGTTACTGATATTAAATGCATGATGTTCTACACAGTACTTCTAGTGTTGTTTCTGTAACTGATATTAAATGGCATGATGTTCTGCACAGTACTTCTAGTGTTGCTTCTGTTACTGATATTAAATGCATGATGTTCTACACAGTACTTCTAGTGTTGTTTCTGTAACTGATATTAAATGGCATGATGTTCTACACAGTACTTCTAGTGTTGTGTCTGTAACTGGTATTAAATGGCTTAAGGCTCTACACAGTACTTCTAGTGTTGTGTCTGTAACTGGTATTAAATGGCTTAAGGCTCTACACAGTACTTCTAGTGTTGTTTCTGTACTAATTTGGAGTACCTATTTGACAGATAACACTGCACAACAGAGTTTTTGCTTCTTGAACACTGTTGGGGGTTCCTTATAGATTTTTGGTTGCTGATCACGAAAATCACATCCAAATTTGCCCATCACGTACCGTTTCATCGAAATCGTCAGTTTTGTCATGTTTTTACTTAAATTTGTGTCCAGAACTTTTCGTTTCTGTAGGAGACATATGAACAATGTTTTGTGCAGTCTGGACATGTCCAGGCATGAAATCAGGCCAGGTTGGAAGCTGTTCTGTGAAAGTATGCAGCCCGGCATGCCTAGGCAGGCGAGAGCCAGCTTGACACTGTCTCAGCAGGCTATAAAAGTGGCTTGCATACACAGATGCTGTTCATTGGATTAATATAGACCTTATATAGTGTATGTATTGTTTCAGAATATAGCATTGCCTCAGTAGCACTGTAACAAGTAAGTTAGATGTTATAGACGTTTTTCAGGACGATTGGTGTCGGTCACAGTGAAAGGTTTCACCAGGACATTGCTACAATGGAAAAACGTTATCAGGGCAACTGGAATCTGTCAATGCTTGCTGACTACTGACTACTTTTGGACACTGCAACGTGATACACTGAACATTAAATGCAAATGAAAATCAGGAGCAAAACACTTTTAAGTATGTTGAACTTAATAGTATATTAGAAACATAAATGCAAGTTAAATACCTTACTGCTGGTAAACAGTTAACTGTCTATTTCTCAGAGTTCCTCCGTGATGAAGCAAAACCAAAACTATATTTGTGCATACCCACCAGGTACCTGTCACAATCAGCAAAAACTTTTCAAAAACATTGTTGTGCAGTGTAATATAACCTCCATAAAAAAGGAAATTGTTTGGCATGAATATAAAATAAATATGTATTATCTATTTTTCCAATTAAAATTTGTTTCTTTGAATATCTCTATTATTGAATTATACGTTATTTAGAGTTCCTCAGACAGTATTTGATGCTTTATTAAAATTTTTATTGTAACTGTATTACAGAAGCTTTATCAAGCTGGTGTTGGACAGTGGGGAACAGATGATTCAGTTTTCAATGCTATAATGGCATCTCGAAGCTATGCTCACCTGAAACTTATGTTTGAAGAGTACTACCAGATTGCTGGACACACTGTACCTCATGCTATAGAGAAAGAGTTTTCTGGTGATATTAGGACTGGATTTCTAACCATTGGTCTGTCACTATTTTTATAAATATGAAAACTATTCTACCATTTTCCTCTTTAATAATGTCTTGTAAAAATAAAGGTTCTATATAATTCCTGTGAAAGAGTCATTTAAGTTTCATGGAGTTCTGTTTAACTTTATCAGTAAGGCTGATAAATGAAAGTAAAAGAAAGTTAGGAAGTAGGGTTAAAATGAGCTGGACATCATGAGAAGCTAAGTAGGGTTAAAATGAGCTGGACATCATGAGAAGCTAAGTAGGGTTAAAATGAGCTGGACATCATGAGAAGCTAAGTAGAGTTAAAATGAGCTAGACATCATGAGAAGCTAAGTAGGGTTAAAATGAGCTGGACATCATGAGAAGCTAAGTAGGGTTAAAATGAGCTAGACATCATGAGAAGCTAAGTAAGGTTAAAATGAGCTGGACATCATGAGACGCTTTGTAGGAAAAGGAATTCTAATTTGTACTTAATAGGTAAATGATTTAACTCAATAACAGAAGTTGTATTTATTTGTTACTAACAAATTGGATTTGATTTCTGAATGTTCTTCTGAATTAAGGAAATAAACGTTATAATTCAATATTAATTTATTGGGAAGGTTCTTAAATCTTTTGATCTGATAAACTTAAATATTGGTAAAAATATCACAAGGAAATACTAAAAACGTCTTTCATCATTGAATTATTTTATTTCACAAACATCAAGTTGTTCAGTACATCAGCACTTTTATCTGTTGTGTTATATTTCTGTATATGTCTCAATGTAAGTGGATTAGAGCGCTTTAATCCATTGTGTTATATTTCTATATTTAGCTCACTGCATGTATAATGGTGCATTAATCCATTGTGTTATATTTCTGTATTTAGCTCACTGCATGTAGAATAGAGTACTTTAATTCATTGTGTTATATTTCTATATTCAGCTCACTGCATGTATAATAGAGTACTTTAATCCATTGTGTTATATTTCTATATTTAGGTCACTGCATGTATAATAGTGTTTCAGTCTATTGTGTTATGTTTCTACATTCAGCTTACTGCATGTAGAATAGAGTACTTTAATCCATTGTGTTATATTTCTATATTTAGCTCACTGCATGTATAATAGAGCACTTTAATCCATTGTGTAACATTTCTATATTTAGCTCACTGCATGTATAATAGAGTACTTGAATCCATTGTGTTATATTTCTATATCTAGCTCACTGCATGTATAATAGTGTTTCAGTCTATTGTGTTATGTTTCTACATTCAGCTCACTGCATGTAGAATAGAGCACTTTAATCCATTGTGTTACATTTCTATATTTAGCTCTCTGCATGTAGAATAGAGTACTTTAATCCATTGTGTTATGTTTCTATATTTAGCTCTCTGCATGTAGAATACAGTACTTTGATCCATTTTGTTATTTTTCTATCATTAGCTCGCTGCATGCAGAACAGATCAGCCTACTTTGCAGAAAAACTTCACAAAAGCATGCAGGTAAGTTTGTAATAGTAAGGGAGAGATTAAGTTAGAAACTAATCATATCTTGATAGGTTATCCGTCAGATCTTTTATTGTTTAGGTAGGAATGTTTGAAGATAAAATGTGACTTATAGACATGTCACAGGTATTCTGTGTGAATGTCGCATGGATAAGTAAGTGTAAGGATGTGTGAATGTCAATGGATAAGTAAAGCGCAAGGATGTGTGAATGCACGCGGATAAGTAAGCGTAAGGATGTGTGAATGTCGCATGGATAAGTAAGCGTAAGGATGTGTGAATGTCGCATGGATAAGTAAGCGTAAGGATGTGTGAAACGACATGGATAAGTAAGCATAAGGATGTGTGAATGTCACATGGATGAGCATATGGATCTTTGTGTGAACGTCCACATGGATGAGTGTATAGATATGCGGTGAATGTCACATGGATGAACATGTGGATGTGTGTGTGAATGTCGCATGGATGAGTGTATGGATGTGTGTGTGAATGTCACATGGATGAGTGTATGGATGTCGCATGGATGTGTGTGTGAATGTCACATGGATGAACATGTGGATGTGTGTGTGAATGTCGCATGGATGAGCGTATGGATATGCATGTGAATGTCGCATGGATGACTGTATGGATGTGTGTGAATGTCACATGGATGAGTGTATGGATGTGTGTGTGAATGTCACATGGATGAGTGTATGGATGCTGTAAGAATAGCAGAATATTAAGAATGAATAAATGTAAATGTGTGAGAAATGATATTGTTATATCTGTAAGATGTTTGGAACAAGTGTTGTATTTAAACCAATCTCTTTATGTACTATTTTAGGTATTACGAATAACTGGAGAAATATTTGGTTTTTGAAAGTGTAAATGGGTTTGAGATAATTATGTTGGTTATTTTTATTTTTCTGTTTACTGTTAAGCTTCACAATAAACAATTTTCTCTCTGCCCACAACATGTATGAAAACCCACTGTTTAGTGTTTTAAGCCCACTTACTTCTGCTTAACCATGTGTATTTAATCCAACCTTTACCAATTATGCATATTTTAATTATTACATTTCTAATCAATCATTCATATTTTCTAATGAGTTTTATATTGATATCTTATGAGTTTTGATATGTAAAAACATCAAATTATTTAAGAATTAATTGTCTTCTATTTCACTGTTTCATAGTATTAAACCACAGAAATAAGTATGTAAAACTGTTGTGTTTATTAATAAAATAGACCTGATGTTTTTATATGTTTTAATTAAGAGTCGAAGTGTGTTAAGAAGTCAATACGATTTTTATCAGTTGTTACTTTTTCATGTAACTAATTTTTTAATGTGTTCTATGATTTGATTTGACTTGTTTTTACTGTAGGGCATTGGAACAGATGATCGTGCATTGATTCGTCTTGTAACAAGTCGTTGTGAAATTGACATGGTACAGGTCAAGCACCAATATGAGCAGTTGTTTGGTAAACCTCTGGAAAAGGCCATATCTGTAAGTTGTCTTATCTGTTCAACAGTTAGGTGTAAGAATGCAGCTAATACTCTTTCTTATTTCTCCAGTATCAACATTTTTACACCCTGATGGGTGCAAACTGTCCTGATAGTAAATTTGACTGTTGAAAAAATAATAAAATGTCAGTCATATTGTCAATTATTGAAAAAGAAAACTCCAGAATTGAAATTTAATCACTAAAAAATGGTTTCGTTTTTATACATAAAAACTTTTAAGTTTCAGGTTTTGGGTTGATTTTAACATATTTACTGCAAATTTGTTGTTGTTTTTTTTATTTCTTGAATCTTCTAGTTTTTAATAAAATAAACTCATTATGGTTTTGAAAATAATTAATACTAATGTTCTCCTGAAATAACTTCAGTACAAGCATAGTTTTATTGATTTGTAACCTCTCACTGTTTCTTAGTCTTGGTTGTCATAGCATGATATAATTATTTTTATATTAACTTTGATAATTTACACTCTATTGATCAAAACATGTCATGAGAGAACTGTTTTCATTCTCTTTAACTGTTAAAACCTATAGGACTTCTGCTTCGTCAAAAATTGTCAAATATGTCAGATAAAAGGTATTGCTAGAAAGTCAAAGTGTTTTTTGAACAATTTTTAAAACCCCTCGGTACTTCCTGTAAGTGGTGAGGGGACTCCCCATGGAAGGTTCTGTTCTTTCAGTTTACCTCCTCTAGGATCTAAACATCCACTCACATGTTTGCTGTGTGTGGCGACCTGTGAAGGGGAGGAGAGGATCCTGGTGGTTGAGGGGTCCAACCCTAAAACACCACCTTGGCCTTGAATACCTGTAGATGGGCAGCCTTGGGGTCCCCCCCAGAGTCAATTGGCTGGTCCACTTGGGCTTATGTCAACCAAGTACCAGTGTTGGATGTTCTCAACAGGTTTTGTTGATATTGTATCTGATGCTGGTGTTTGGGTATAGAGCTCATGAAACCCTGGCTTTGGTGCAGTGTCCTTGTTTGACACTGTAATGTGTCCCCTCGTAGGACTCCATGGTGGATGTGGTCAGTGAGCACCAAAATATTTTGTTTTATAATGGATCCTCCAAGTAAAAACTAAAAAAAAATAGTGAAAAACAGTCCATAGGTAAACGACCACATGTTGATGATTCTGAACAGCAATCTTCAACATCTGTAACACCTGTTGTACCTCATTTTATTATACTACAGTCTTTTTCAAACAAACCTTTAGGAGAGATGTCTCCCTATTTCATTCAGAAGAGACTAGACGGACTTACTGTCTCCCCAAAGTTAGTAAAGAAGCTTCAGTCTAGTGACATATTGGTGGAAACATCCACATCTCAACACAGTGAACTCCTCTTGAATTCAAAGGCAATTGGAGATATACCTATATAGGTTACACCTCATGCTACTTTGAATTCATCATGAGGAGTTATTGTTGAGAAGGATTTGAAGAACATCTCTGAATCAGAGATTCTCGCTGGTTTCTCCACTCAAGGAGTTTCTGCAGTGAGGCGTATCTCCATTCACAAAGATGGAATTACAATGCCGACTAGTATCCTCATTTTACCAATTACGTCACCACATCCACCTGCCACCATCAAGATAGGTTATCTTAGTTGCAAGGTACGGTTATACATTCCAAACCCTTTCCAATGTTTCCAATATCAGCAGTTTGGTCACTCAAAGATGTCATGTTGTGGTTCCCTGATGTGTGCTTGTTGTGGTGGCAATGACCATGATGCCTATGAGTGTGAAATGGACCCTCATTGCATCAATTGCAATGGCTTTCATCCATTTTACTTTCATTCTTGCCCTAATTGGTTGGAAGAAAAAGAGGTGCAGCGTTTGAAAATGATTCATAACATTAGTTATCCTAAGGCTCGAAAATTGCTGTCTACCACTTCATCTCGGACATATGCTGCTGCACTTCATTCCACAACTACAGTGAGAGTGCGGACAGATCTTTCTGTGCTTCCAAAAAAATCGTTCTCAAAACAAATGAAAAGCCTTTTGACCTCCATGGTTAAGAAAGTTGAATAATCAACACCCATCTCTGTCTCTTACATACATTCCAACAAACCCCAAGATCCAAATCCTTTGGTTTCAGGTACAGGCAATTCCTTAGATACATTTTCTTCTCCCACCTCAAGATGTAAAACAATCATTTTTTCGTGTCCTTAGTCACTGGAATCCCTTTCCAACAGCAAAGACCTGTCCAATTTACCTAGGGCAGGATCCATGGAGCTCGATAGACCTCCCTTAAATAAGGACAGTAAGGAAAAAAGATGTGGTCGTAAACAGAAGGGTTCTTCACCCAATTTGTCTACACATAATTAAAAATGGCCACCTTGATACAATGTAACTATCAAGGTTTACACTCTAATCTGGATGACATCAAAACACTGATTGCTTCCTACCATCTTGTATGTCTTTTCTTACAAGAAACATTTTTGAAACCTGCAGATACAGTTTTCTTTGTACAGAAACGACAGGCTGTGTGAATGACGAGAGCATGGGGAGTGGCATTGTTGATGATCAGCATGTGCCCACCCTGTCTTTGTCATTCAACACATCCTTGGATGCTGCAGCCATCTGTGTTTCCTTGGGTCATACCATCACTGTTTGTTCTCTCTACCTGTCACCAGGAGAGACATATGATCAATCAGAACTTGATGCTCTCATTGAACAGTTGCTGTTTCCCTTTTTAATCCTGGGGTATTTTAATGGACATTATTCTCTCAGGGGGAAGTGTTGATCTTGATATGAGGGGTCGCTCCGTAGAGAGTATGTTCTCTGGTCACAACCTTTCTCTTTTCAGTACTGGTTCTTCTACTTATTTTCATGCACCTAGTCAGTCCTTTACTGCTATTGATCTCTCCATTTGCTCCCCTTCATTATACTCCCATTTTTCATGGAGGGTTGACAATAATCCACAAGGCAAGACTCAGGTAGAGCAATCACCTCTTTCCTTTCAAGCCGATTATCTCTATGACTATAATCATCCATTTACACTGGTGGAACTCAAACTGGCCCTTCATAGGTTTGGAAGTACATCAGTTAGACCTAATGATATGCACCATGAAATGCTGCTCCATCTATCTCCTGCTTCTCTTGCTATTTTTCTGATTGTTTTCAACCGGATCTGGCAGGAGAATGTTTTTCCTGATGCCTGGTACCAAGGCTATTGTCCTACCTTTCTCTAAGCCTGAGAAGGATCACAAGATTCCTTCAAACTACCATCTAATTGCTTTGATGAGCTGTCTCTGTTGAACCTTAGAGAGGATGGTTAATGCTTGTCTTGTTTGGTTCCTCAAATCAAACAACCTCCTCTCACTCACCCAGTGTGGGTTTCAACAACAGCACTCCACCATGGACCACCTGATTCGACTTGAAACGTCAATCAAAGAAGCCTTTCTCAAACAACATCTTGTATCAGTATTTTTTGACATTGAGAAGGCTTATGATACAACATGGAGGTATGGCATTTTTCGAGACCTTCGTATATATGGGTTATGTGGTCATTTGCCCATTTTTATTAAAAATTTTTTGATGGACAGGAGATTACAAGTTCATGTGGGTTTGACACTTGCCCGTTCTTTTCTTCAGGAACTTGGAGTCCCTCAGGGCTATGTTTTGAGTGTCACACTTTTCAGTATAAAAATTAATGCTATCACTGAACAACTCTCTCTCACTGTTGCAAACCAGCTCTATATCGATGGCTTTCACATCTCATGTCAGTCGTCGAACATGAGATATATTGAGCAGCAGCTACAGACTGCCCTCAATCGTTTACTGAAGTGGACCACAGCAAATGGCTTTAATTTCTCTCTCTCTAAAACCGTTTGCATGCACTTTTGCTGCTAACGGGGTATTCACCCTTATCCTGAACTCTGTATCAGTGAAGTTATGCTGCCTGTGGTCCCTCAGACAAAGTTCTTGAGGCTTATCTTTGACTGTAAGCTGACCTTTATACTACACATCAAGCAGCTATGGATCAAATGTACAAGAGCACTGAACATCCTCCATGTCCTCTCTACCACCATTTGGGGAGCAGATCAATGTTCTATGCTAAAGATATATCATGCTTGTATTCGATCAAAACTCGACTACGGATCACTGGTCTATGGCTCTGCCAGACCCTCAGCCTTAAAGATGCTGGACCCCATTCATCATCAAGGATTTCGGCTCTGCACTGGGGTTTTCCACACTTCCCCAGTTCAGAGCTTATACATAGTCTCATGAACCTTCTTTGCACTTAAGCTGTTTGCAACTACCTTTACTATATGCTTCAAAACTTCATTCCTTACCAAAGCATCTCACCTGGGGTTGTGTTTTCCTTCCTTGGTGGGCCATACTTTTTCAGAACAGATGATCTGCCATTGCTCCTTTTGGCCTTCGTATCCAGGCACAGTTGGATGAATTGGATCTGTCCTTGGATAACATTGCTGTGTTCACTGGTTAGCTCATCCCACCATGGTTTATTACAGTCCACAAATGTGACCTTTCTTTAAGTCATCTGAGAAAAGCAGGTACACCTGATTGGGAGTACTATATATTATTTGCTAAACATCTTTCAAACCATCTTTCCATTCCTATTTATACAGATGGTTCAAAATCAGTTGACTTTGTGGGCTCTGCCATGAATTGTTGCAGTTCGGTGGTTACACACAGAATCCCCTCTACAGCTTCTGTGTTCGCTGCTGAACTGTACGCCATTTCTCTTGCCCTGGATCACATAGAAGTTAAGCAGTACTCAAACTGCACTATTTATACTGACTCACTTAGTTCTATACTGGCCTTGGAATCACTTCATGTTGGTTCACACCCTGTTCTCATCGATATTCAAAACCAACTGGCCCATTTCTCTTTAACATCTACTTCTATCCAGCTTTTCTGGATACCTGTCCACGTTGGTATTCATGGGAACAAGTTCGCTGACACCACAGCTAAATCTATCTGCTCTGGCACTATCACTGCTGTGCCTATTCCATACATGGACTATGGTCCTGTATTCAAAACTCGGCTCTGTGCCTGTTGGCAATCGACTTGGAGTGAGCAACGTGAAAACAAGCTTTTCCAAATAAACCTTATATTGAACTTTGTTCTTCTTGCTTCCATAAGGATCAGAAAGGGGAAGTTGTTCTGACTAGACTACACATTGGTCACAGTTTTTTAACTTATCGTTTATTTTTATCTGGAACTGTTGCACCAGTGTGTAGTCTGTGCAACACTCAAATCACTGTTAGCCACATTTTACTTTCTTGCCATCGTTACAACTCTCAACGATGGCACTGTTTTAAACATATTCTGTCCCAGGGTTTGTCCATAATGTTAGACAGTGTTATTGGTGATGGTGACACTGTCCACCTTCGATGTATTTTTAGTTTTTTAAAGGCCATTAATCTTTTTAATGCAATTTAAGTTTTTTAATTTATACATCAGACCTTTTTTAATGTGATTCCCTTTTAAGAATCACAGTCCATCTAGTTCAGTTTGAAATTAGAAAATGGCCATAACTTTAAATAACTCGAAACCAGGACTGTAAAGGCTAACTTCAGGTTACTAACGCTGCTGTTTGAACTACCCGTTAGTCATCCTGTGAGTTATTATTAACATTTTGCTCCAAGTCTTTTAAAACTTTTATTACTTTACTTTTCAAAAATGGCCATAATGTCAAATAACTGAGAACCAGTACTTGAAAGGCCATCTTCAAGTGACTGATGGTGGTTTTTGTACTTATCTGTGAGTTTTCCTGGCAAGTTATGATAATTACAATTATACTACAGAAAGTCCTTTATAACTTGTATTACTGTAGTTTTTTCTTAACGTTATAGACTAGATGTAAACATTAGGGTTATGCTATTTATGTTTTTTGTTTTGTTTTACGTTAATTTCATTTTATGAATTTTACTATATTTACTTTATTTTTACTGGATGTTTGGTGCAAATAGCCTAGCTGCTTTGTGCCATAAAACACTAAATCAACCAACTTTTAATAAAACACACACACACACACATGAATATAGAAATAAAATGTGTACACACACACCCAAATGAATATAGAAATAAAATGTGTACACACACACCCAAATGAATATAAAAATAAAATGTGTACACACACACTCATGAATATAGAAATAAAATGTGTACACACACATGCACATGAATATAAAAATAAAATGTGTACACTCACACATGAATATAAAAATAAAATGTGTACACTCACACATGAATATAAAAATAAAATGTGTACACACACACATGAATATAAAAATAATGTGTACACACATGCATATGAATATAAAAATGAAATGTGTACACACAGACATGAATATAAAAATGTGTACACACACACCCAAATGAATATAAAAATAAAATGTGTACACACACACACTCATGAATATAGAAATAAAATGTGTACACACACATGCACATGAATATAAAAATAAAATGTGTACACTCACACATGAATATAAAAATAAAATGTGTACACACACATGCACATGAATATAAAAATAAAATGTGTACACACACATGAATATAAAAATAATGTGTACACACATGCATATGAATATAAAAATGAAATGTGTACACACACACCCAAATGAATATAAAAATAAAGTGTACACACACACATGAATATAAAAATAAAATGTGTACACACACATGAATATAAGAATAGTGTACACACACATGCACATGAATATAAAAATAAAGTGTACACACACACATGAATATAAAAATAAAATGTGTACACACACATGAATATAAGAATAGTGTACACACACATGCACATGAATATAAAAATAAAATGTGTACACGCACATGAATATAAAAATAAAATGTGTACACGCACATGAATATAAAAATAAAATGTGTACACGCACATGAATATAAAAATAAAATGTGTACACGCACATGAATATAAAAATAAAATGTGCACTGCCACATGAATATAAAATAAAATGTGTACAACACGAATATAAAAATAAAATGTGTACACGCACATGAATATAAAAATAAAATGTGTACACACACATGAGTATAAAAATAAAATGTGTACACGCACATGAATATAAAAATAAAATGTGTACACGCACATGAATATAAAAATAAAATGTGTACACACACATGAATATAAAAATAAAATGTGTACACACATGCACATGAATATAAAAATAAATTGAAACTTACTTCACATATTAAATCATAGCTTCTAACTAACCATGCATTGGTCTTCTTTAAATATCTCTCATAGTTGTTCTTCCTGGGTTTGAGGGGACCTCATCATAAAAACATTAGTTTTAAAATGTCTAAATAATAATAAACTATTATTCTGAAACAAAAGACATTAACACTGATTATTACAACGTGTTCATTTTTTAACACCAAAACAAGTTTTAACAGTTTAACACAAGCTGGCTAAATACTGAGACTGATAAACGTATATGTGCTACCATCTGTCAGTGCCAGAAAACTAAGTTAGGGCTAACAATTTAGAAAACTCTCAGTAGTTGTAGTTTTTATGTTGTTAAACAGCTAGGTTTATTATATTCGTAAAAACAGTGAAACTGAACAGTATTATTGTTTCAAAACACACAATTTACAATTAGATTGGAACGTTTAAAAATACCTCAGGTAGACGTGAAAATCAGTAATTGCAATCAGCAGTGAAGGAACCCAGTTTCATTGTTACTTAAAAACATTTGAAAATCGTAAAGATATTGTTTCGTAAAAATATCATGTAAAAATACTTTTATAAGTTACATAACCTGTAAAAGAGAAATTCTGAAGTTTCAAACTATGTCATTCAGTGGTTCATTTGTGCTACACAGTGAAATGAAGTATCCTATACCTATGTTGAATTGGTATATTGAGTCTTATAGAGTTAAAATTACTGTAAAGCTTTCTGGCAGAATAAATAGTTTCATACAAATAAGTTTGGGATTACTTGAGGATTGACTTGTAACTTGCTTCCAGGTAGCATTATAAAGTTTCTTTATTGTTTTCTGATAACTGACCTTTCTCTACACTAAAACCCTAATACATGAAGTTTCCAAAGCAGTAGTTTAATATTTCATTCAAAACATTGCATAATTAATGGCTACAAAGTGAAATCAGAGATTTT